>NC_137690.1:52688172-52760672 GCF_963989245.1 Nansenia antarctica | reverse complement strand
ATATTCTATAGACGAAGGTTAAATATTCTATCGATGAAGGTTAAATATACTATAGATGAAGGCTAAATATACTAGATGAAGGCTAAATATACTATTAGAAGAAGGTTAAATATAGTATAAGATGGCTTAATATTCTATAGATGAAGGTTAAATATACTATAGATGAAGGTTAAATACTATTAGAAGAAGGTTAAATATAGTAGGCCTATAAGATGGCTAAATGTAGGCTACTATAGATCAAAGCTTAGGCAGGAGTAAAGCACAGTTGAGCAGCGTGATGGCACTGTAACGTCTACTTATTCACTACTTTACATTAGGGTTTACCAAGTTTTCCTTTAATTGGTTAAGCTACTTATCCTGACCTATGTTTACATAGGCAAAGTCCAATGGATCAGATTGACACAGCAGTACCGTAGCACTATGACCTACTTCACCTTCACTCCCTGTACTACTGTCCTCACCACTGCTCTAAAGCTGTACTTCAATAAACTGGGCTCCAAAGCTTCAGCGCAGTAATCTAAATACCCCCATCAAAACCTCATGAATGAAATATAATGAGAACATTTTTCTGCAGCTCAACAATAAAGAAATGTAATTTCATAAAGGTTAAAGCACCACACAAACAAGCCAGGAACAGAATTCTTATTATTAAATAAGCAGCCTATTTAGGCTCACATTCTTGGAAGTGAGCTACTTATGGGAAAGATCACTTAAAAGCTTATAGTCTCACTGATGACTAGGGGGTTTATGTGCTGACTTACCCTGGGCTGTATGGAATACAATCACTGAACACATTATTAAGAAGAACACTATAGTAATACTGGGTAGGGTCTCCCTTTGCTTTCTATTTCAGATCTTAGCAGGGGTAGCCTGTTCTGGCACCAGCTCTAACGCCCCCTGTGGTAAAACCCCATGGCGGAGCCGATACTAGGGACAGAGCAGAGGTAGGTCCATTTTCATGTTTGAATGGAGGATATGTCAGTGCAAGCTGGAATTAAGGATTACTAGGGATGCACGATATGCATTTTTTCCAACCGATACCGATAACCGATGTTTACCTGCTTCTCGTGGCCGATAACCGATATGAGAACCGATATGAGAACAGGTAAGGTAAGAAAGGCTGTCATCCAGGCTACCGGAAACAAATGCTGCTAACAGCTAGCGGCTAACAAAGCACAGCACTACGAAAGTTTGAACTGTATTTTAACATCACAACATGCTGATAGAACATCAACATGCTAAAAACACATAACTACACATAATTAGATGATCACACAGTCCTTGCTTTTGAACACGTACTAAAACGAAAGTATATTTACAAGCCATGTAAACCGTTAGCCGATTACCTCCGGACAACAATAACAATGAATCAATTCGGTTGTTACGTCGTGACGTGTTTCCGGGTCCAAAGTTGGCTGAGGCGCTGTCTTCGAAATGCCTCAGTAATAATAATAATTCATTATATTTGTATACAACAGTTAGTTCCGACCAAGTAATTTGATTGGACAAGAGCCAGCATTCCATGAGTTACGATATATAGTATAACAGCACTGGGACTTTTAACTATATGTATCACTCCGCCGCACAGGTGTTAAATTACCGTTAATTAGACTACATTAACGGTCATATAGCCTAGCCTACAACAGAAAGAGAAGATGGATATATTTCCAAATATAACATTTGACTTAAATTATGAATCAGAAGGAGAGGACGAAGGTACTTCAGTGCAAACCCCCAGGTGTGCTGATATGACACCGGCCGACCTGGACAAATTGGAGAAGAGTAAAAATGAAATTAACACCGTAAGGCAAACAACATGGGCCTTGAACTGCCTCCAGACTTGGCTAAGCCTTAAACATATAGACATCAACATTCAGTCCATTAGGGATGCTCCGATCTGGATTTTTGGGGCCGATACCGATCACCGATTTTTTTCCTCAAGATCAACTGATACCGATTTTTTTTTTAATACATAACTGTAGGCCTACATACTGGATAGCCTACATATTTTTTGCTTTTTAGACAAAAGTTTTGATCCATTAGGCACCAAGCAAACGCAGACCCATTTTTATGGCATAGTAAAAGTCTGGCCTATCACCCAGTTAGGGCCTGAAGCCCAAGTCAGTGATATGGCTGTATAAAAGACATCATAAACGTGGCCTTCATGGTTTACATACTGTTACGTCCTCCTATGTTTTCTGTTCAATTATCTGTCTGTATCGGTGGCCGATAAATCGGAGCATCCCTACAGTCCATTGAGAAGGCCGAGCTAAATACAGTCCTGAGGCAGTTTTTTGGGTCCATCCGGACAACTAAAGGGGAACTCTCTACAGCATCAGCAGCTACCTTGGGCTTCGTGCTGATATGACACCAGTTGAACAGTCCCGTTGCGGAACTATTTTTTTGATTGTCTTCGGTACTCGGCCTGCGGCCTCGTACCTACGACCGAATCACAGCCGTGCTGATATTCAGTATAACACACTCCCTCTCGTGTGATATTGCTTAAATATAGCGCTTTTCCGAGGCTCAAAGACGCTGACAAATATGGGGAAAACGGGAAAGTGCTGTGTCCCTTGTTGTATGAATAGATCCCAGTCTAAAAAACGATTGAACTGTCATTCTACCGCTGTAGTACACTGGTATTATGGTGCAGGGAATTTCTGGTTTGGACCCGGAAATTGCTAAACGTCACGTTTGACATCAGACTTAACCGAATTCCTCAAAGTATACATATGAGCTATTTATAGCGGTTTCACGTATGCGAGTGGTGTAGCCCATATATGCATTGTGCGCATATTATGTGCATATACGACACGCGTGAAGCATTTCTGCGACACGCGTTTCTGTTAACTGTTTTCGTTCCCTCATCGCTGTATTCAATGCCAAAATCATATTCCTTCCATACAGCGTACTTGCAATGGTGAATCTTCAGGTGACTTATGAGATTCGTTGTGTTGTAACTCGTAGACCTTTGCCCTCCTCTCCAAACTTTTGCCGAACATGTATTGCAAATTGCAAACGCACTATCTGCCTCAGAAACTCAGAAAAATGTCCACACCGTTTCGCTCTCGTCTCTACACTGCGTGGCTAGTACGCAGGCGCAGCATCATGAGCGCGACAACCGGAACCGGAAATATTTCCGGCTCCATATTATCGGCTCTATATCGGCTAAAATGTAATAAAACCGATAAATATTTAATAACATTAATTTCCCAATATCGGGCCGATAAATATCGTGCATCCCTAAGGATTACGTTTACATTTTTTGGCATTTAACAGAAGTCTTTATCCAAAGCGACTTACAACAAATACATTTGTCTAAGTAAGTGAATCATCTATCCATCGCAAGAAAGGTAATCTCTGCTCGGGCCAGTCATAATGCTAGAAGAAGGAAGAATGTATTTATTTTAAATAAAGGATAATGCAAATAATTTGGCCTAGGCTCCGTATTCTGCCTTCCACTGGAGGTTTGTGTCCCCCCTTTGAGGGAGGAGGAAGGGGTGTGGAGCGGTGGCGTGGCCAAGGTCCTGTTTGAACATGTCCGCTAAATACGTGAGTGGAGATCAAGGCACCTAGGCTACCATTAGTGGGGAAAAGTACAGGAAGTTCACTGAGTCCTGAGTCGACCTATGTTCTCTGAGCCTGGGAACCTGTGTGAATGAAAGTTATGTTGTTGTTATTTTTCTCAGGGACTATGATCAACGTTTTGAAACCAGAGTAGTCGTAGGCCTGTCATTTGGGGTTTGTTAGCACAAGTCTACATGGCCTTATGACAGGGCACAACAAAAAAACAGAGGCCTAGATCTGGGCCTAAACAGGATCAACTGAATAAATCAAAAGTATTTTTTACAACAACTATCGTTTTCTCTAAGACTCTTAGGCTTGTGGTTGTTATCTGCTGGTCCAATCAGGAGTTTAAGGGGCTCTCTGTGAATGCCATAAGCACATTCAGGAGGGATTGCGTGCAAAGGGGGAGGTCAGGAGGGCTCTTACTGCTGGGTTAAATATGGGAGACCAGCCTAGGCTATAACATGATATTCCATCTGTGCTTACGAAGGGGAGAGCTTGTGAGTAACACATGAAATCAAACAACTGGGAGATACCTACAGTAGCCTACACTTTGTATGGTGCATTTATATGGCAACAAACCTACTATCTTAAACCTGAACTCAAAGGTGGCCACAGTCAGTCGACTATGGCCAGAATGGAACACATGGATGGAAGCATAGAATGGGGGAGTGGTTCTAGAATCTTGAGTAGGGTTTCAAACTTCAAGGCCATTCTCTGTCTAGGCCAGCCAGTTAATTCTCCCACTGACAGCAGGACAATCACTATTCTTCAAAACAAGCCGGCAGAGAGGAAGCACTCTCTCGGAAACTGACATTATTAGTCCTACAGAGACTGGACTTCATTAAACCATGTCTGTCTCCCACGTTAAGTGGGTTATTCATCTGGTCTCCAGTGTCACAGTGAACGAGGGTATTGACTCCCAGACTGTAGAAGACGTCAGCGGCTCCCTCTTACAGGGCAGCCGGGGGTCAGGTTACCCTGGTCCACCCCCCCCCCCCCACACACACACACACACACACACACACACACTCTGTGTCTCTCTCTCCCCCTCTCTCTCTAAGAGAATGTAGAGAGGCACAAGAAAGGACGCCCTCCAACCCCCTTGCCTGTGGACAAGACCAGCCTACCAATGAGGCTAGGCTACTTTTGCCTTGTAAGACTGTTCTTGGCCATGTTCAATTGTTCTTGCGTTAGCTAAGCTTTTTGGCCGTTTGTTTGTTACTCTCCATCACTCCCTCTGTTACACTCATTGTACAGGCACACCCAAGAAACAGGAAATAGCTCCAGTACAGGACATTATTTTCACACGTTTTATGTTACTGAGCAGTAAGAAACCAAATAGTGGTAGTCACTGGTACACAACAGAGACACTGTTTGGTTTTTTTGTTTGTTTTCCTGAGTCGTATAGTCCTAAATCTGACTTTCACGAATAATGATATCGAGGAGGAGATTAAGAGTTCATCGGTTTTTTGTTTTATTCTGTCATCTTCACGAACGCACATTCAGGCATGGGACCACACAGGGGGAGCAGAGAAGTGGCACGAGACGTTTTCTTACATTAGCTAGGCTCGCTAGCTAGCGTCACTCAAAGCCCAGAGCTACAACAATAAGAAAGTCAATACAAAACAATTGCTTTGAAAACGGTGCCGCTGTTGTTAGAAAATGTTTCTTCAACGTGTGCATTGCAGTAACAATAACAATAGCTCGCTGTACAGTGGAACTGGTGCCACATGTATCTCTAGTATCAGTCAGGATCACCCAGCATCTTTCCCCAACCCCCTTTAATAACAAGAGGTCGCAAACCTGTACATTTGGCAAACTTCCTCTAATATAACCCCGAAAAGCTTTACAATACTTATGTTGAATTGACTTACTGTGCTCAAAAGCGGTCTCATTTGCTCACTAGTTCCTTCCATTTCACCTGTGGACTCTTTCTCTTTCTCTATCAGTCTGTGGCTTCACCGGTGACAGTAAACTTAGTGTGGCTTGCCATGGTACGATACAGGGTTACCTCCAGTCCGTATTACACCACTTACGCATTTAGTTGCCGGCGTTTACAACCAATCAGATCAACGAAATGTAGGATGGGCGGTGCAAATCTCTGTCCCCAAGCGCGCTTTGTGACAAAGCGACAAACGTGGTCGTGGACAAACGGTTAAAAAGGAGATACTGCCAGAAGACTCAAGTAGAAATTCAATCATACATTTGATACAATTGTACCTTGAAAATGGCAGGTAGGTAGGTAGATCACGGAGCTTACAAGAACGGTGTTTTACACCTGGTTCATTATGCAGTACAGCCTCTGTGCGTCATCCATGTAAATAACGCCCATTCCCGTTAATGATAGTCATAGCTTTCAAAAGAATACAATAGAGTAAGCACATGCATGATGATTAACATCAAGAGTAGGCTATATACAACTAAACTTGATGACCTATTACTATAGTATCCATTATACTCGTTATATTTCACTCTTAAATTGTATTTAACCTTTATATATCCAGGCAAACACAATGAGAACAATTACAGACCAACCAAGGGCATGGGAGCAGGTTTGACATTTGTCAGTGTGTGTGTGGGGGGGGGAGACTACAAGACGCTTTTGGAACTGCAAGACATCTCTTATTTCACTAAGGTGACATTCCTATAATAGGGATCAAGTTTTTTTTTAAGTTAACCCTTGTGTGGTGTTCGGGTCAACCGGACGGACCCGTTTTACATTTTTACTTGGTGAGAAATGGTACAAGAATACATTTGATCAATATGAAACTCCATGGCCTTGGCTTATTTTCTATGAAAAACATAGTGTTTTACTAAAATAATGTTTTACACATCCTACAATACCCCAACACATTTATGTCCTTCATAAGATGTTCGGGTCATTTAGGCCCGGATGCACAGAGACACACAGAAACATACACACACTCACACTGACACTCACTCACTCACTCACTCACACACCTCTGCTCTAGCTTTCCCGTGCCAAGAAGCCGTCTGCTCTCGCACTTTTTACCCTTTGAAGTGCAACATTGCATGTAAACATTTTTACATTTTCTTGCACTGTACAGAACGTATGCAGCAACTTCAAAAAGTACATTTGAGGTACACACACTGTCACATTCTGTGCTTCATGTGTTGTGTAGACAGGCATACCCATGCACACACAATTGTAGCCAGTGGTATTTCAGAATTATTTGGGATTTTTCAGACATAATACTGTATTTCGACAGTGACAGTGAAAACAATGTACATTCCGTTCGTGTTTTGTGATTCAGCATTTGCAGACATTTTTGAGAGATGTATTTCATAGCTATTGGCAAAAACAATCTTAGTTTGGTTCTTTCATTTCTATTCTTGTTCATCACCTGTATTTTCTTTACAGCTTTGATTATAATTAGATACATGTGAAATTCAATTGAGAATATACATTCAAAATAATAAACAGCAATGAAAACATTGTTTCATTAACATTTTTCCTAGATAAGTATGATTTATGAAACCCAGGTCTTTATTATAGTGGATTTTGCATTTTCAAAGTTAGGGGCATCATGTGCGTAAAAACGCTTCTACTCATCATGCTGTCGTTCGGCCCCACCTATTCCCAGGGGTCTGACACTTGTGGGTTGTTACTAAGCATCCTCTGCTCCAGCCTCTCCAAAGGGCAGCCCCCTAGATCCACCAGAACAAAAGATATGCACTTTTGAATGTGTACACAGTACCTATTGTGCATTATTGGGTACAGTACCTGTTTGTGCCCACAGGAGGCGCCCTTTAATATTATGGGCTATTTTGGGGCTTTCTTGCGGCCTGAGTATACCCCCTTGTATGGGTCACCCTTGGGACTAGGAGCACCGTGTCAAGACAAGTGCTTTTAAAACCCCAATGATGTCCCGGGTCAACTGGACCCGAACAGTACGAAAGGGTCCAAAAAATGAACATCACATAAGGGTTAACAGAAACCAGAAGTCAGAACAGAACATAGATCCATTTTGCCTGCTTGTATCATTGGGGTTACATGTCCCCCCTGTCCTCCCGGCTAATAAGCCCTTGGTGGCAGGTTCCACTGCTGATTGGAAGGTTCCATTTCTGAGTGACAGGTGCCACTGCTGATTGACAGCTGCAGCTGGCGGGTGTCACTGATGAGTGGCAGGTGCCACATGCCATCAAATGATCACGGTTTTACTGGATCTTCCTACAATACCTTCATGTTTGTGCCAACATGAAACAACAACTGTATGCGCTTCAGGCAGCTGTTTCAGAACTGCGTAATGTCCCGAACACAAGCATCCTTAACCATGGAACTTCCAGTTACGACCATTTCTGGGGTTTGAGAAGTAGATCTTCGGGGCCTGAGCCTGTAGGGCTACGTTCACACTGCAGGTCTTGATGCTCAATTCCGATTTTTTAAACAGATCCGATTTTTTGGTTTGGCAGTTCACATTACTTTTAAAATGTGACCTATATTTGACCTAGGCCTACTCCTGTGTGAACATTCCACGGCCGTGAACAGACGAGCATGTGCAGAAGGACAGCGCACTGTTTACAATAATACTAATAATAATACATTAGACTTATATAGCGCTTTTCTAGACACTCAAAGACGTTTTACTAATTGAAAAGATCGAGTAGTAAAATAAAAAGAAACAAAAAAAGAAATGTTTAAAGTATAGGGGTAAAGTATAGGGGTCTAATTAATTTGTAGATTATTAAATCTAAATCTAAGTGTCTTTGTAGGATACAGGTCTACTCTGTATACTGTCTGCAAGTATATCTAGATTCATGATATATAATATACCTGTATATGATAACATGATAACATATATAGGATAACATGATAACGTTACAACCGGCAAAAAAATTGGATTTGGGTCACATTTCACTGCAGTGTGAACGTAGCCTAGGTGGCTGAGACGCATTGGAGTGTGATGGACCATTGGTGATTGTTGAGGCCGCCACCAGAGCTGGAACACCATTCGTCCAGGGGAGGGAGCTGTGTCGCCCCTCCAGGTTCAACAGCCTCACTGGAACCTCTGGAACTGGCGAGGTCACAGAGGACGTCGACCTCTTCCACGGATTAGATGGTGACATGTGACCACTTGGGCGTCGGGCAAGCAGAGTTTCCTAGCACATGGAACGCTCTTTGCTCTGGGTTGGCCACTGAGGTGGAGTTCAGGGTTGTTAGCGATTTGTTCTCCCTTATTTTAGTGACCAGGCCATCTCATTCAGCAATCTCTTCTTGGATGTGTAAAATGTCCGATCCATTCACATTTATGGCAGATCAACTTTTACCCATTTGACAGCTACTCCTCATTTACTATGCCCTGGTCCAAGTCAAAGGACAAGTTCACTGAGGAAGCCCCCATATGCACAGACACTTCCACGCTTGCCATTAGAGCTAAAAACATGCAGTCGATGAATATAACTTTTGGTTCAAGACAAGAAGCAAAGTAGGAATTAGATTAGATTAGATTAGATAGATTCACTTTATTGTCATTACATAGTACAAGTACATGCATGCAACGAAATTATTGTGCGTCTAACCAGAAGTGCAACAAATAGCAATTATATTGCAGTGATAAGTAGCAGTATTTACAGCAGTATTTACAGCAATCTATACAGTAAAGTGCAAATGGTAGCGTGATGTGCAATGTCATACAATGGTGACTGGATGTATATGTGAAGTGGTATATATAAATTGAGATTATATACAATGTGCAATTGTACAGGCTATGATACATATGATACATATATGATAAATATGTTGTATATAGTGAAGTATACAAAAATAAAAGAATACAGGCTGTGGGCTATGATACACAGGGATGGGCTTTGTACAGCATGATCTACACAGAACACAACTGTAACTGTATCAGTGAGACGGTGTAGAGTTTAGAGTCAAAAGTTTGACAGCTGAGGGGAAGAAGCTGTTGGTGGTCCTGTTGGGCTGCGGTAGCGTGCCCCAGTGCGGGTACCACGTAGGAGGGTGAACAGTCCATGGTTGGGGTGAGAAGCGTCTCTGATGATGTTCCGTTCTCTCTGTAGGCACCGCTTCTCGTAGACTGTTGTGATGGAAGGGAGTGGGGTCTTGGTAATGCGTTGAGCTGTTTTCACCACCCTCTGCAGTGATTTCCGGTCCTTGGCAGTGCAGTTACCGTACCAGACTGAGATGCAGGTGGTAAGAATGCACTCAATCGTGCAGCGGTAGAAGTTTAGCAGCACCGGAGGGGAAAGATGTAGTTTGGCCAGTTTCTTCAGGGAGAAGAGGCGTTTGTGGGCCTTCTTGAAGAGGGTCGAGGTGTTGGTGGTCCAGGACAGGTCCTCAGAGATGTGGACACCCAGGAACTTAAAGCTGCTGACCCGCTCAACCTCCTCCCCATTGATGTGGATGGGGCTGTGCGTGCCCTTCTTGTTCTTCCTGGGGTCCACCACTATCTCCTTGGTCTTTTTGGTGTTGAGTGCCAGATTGTTGTTGGCACACCATTCAGCTAGATGCTGGACCTCTTCTCTGTAGGCCGACTCGTCGTTGTTGCTGACGAGCCCCACCACAGTCGTGCCGTCTGCAAACTTGACAATGGTGTTTGAGCCATGCACCGGTTTGCAGTTGTGGGTGAAGAGGGAGTAGAGAAGAGGGCTCAGCACACAGCCCTGTGGTAGACCAGTGTTCAGGATGGTAGTGGAAGACTTGTGCCTGCCCAGTCTGACATGCTGGGGTCTATTGGTCAGAAAGTCCAATATCCAGTTGTAGAGGGAGGGGTCGATGTTAAGGTCATGGAGCTTGGGGATCAGCTAGGAGGGTTTGATGGTATTAAACGCCGAGCTGAAGTCAACGAACAGGAGTCGCACGTACGTGTTTCCCTGGTCCAGGTGGAAGAGGGCAGGGTGCAGTGCTGCGGCGATGGCGTCGTCCGTACTCCTGTTCTGACGGTAGGCAAACTAGTAGGGGTCAAGTGTGGGTGGGAGGCAGGTTTTGAGATGAGCCAGGACTAGCCTCTCGAAGCACTTCATGATGGTGGAGGTGAGTGCCACGGGTCGGTAGTCATTGAGGCTCGCTGGAGAGGCATGTTTAGGGACGGGGATGATGGAGGTGGTCTTGAAGCATGTGGGAACTTTTGCTAGGGCCAGGGACAAGTTGAAGATCTCGTTCAGGACCCCTGTCAGTTGCTCAGCGCAGACACTGAGTACACGTCCAGGGATCCCATCAGGCCCGGCAGCCTTGCGTGCAAAGGTTCTGCACAGTTCAGCACACACATCAGTGAGGGAGAGTGTGAGGGGCAGGTGGTTGGCAGGGGTGGGGGCTTTGATTGCCCTCTCGTGGTTGTCCCTGTCGAAGCGAGCGTAGAAGTTGTTCAGCTCATCTGGGAGGGAAGGGTCGGTGGTCGCGGTGAGGCATGGTTGGGTTTGTAGTCCATGTTGGCCTGCAAGCCCTGCCACATGCGCCGAGGGTCAGAGTCATTGAAGTGCTCCTCAACCTTGGTTTTGTGGTCGTGCCCGGGCTGGACTGTAGGCTTGTGGGTCCCCTGACCTGAAGGCGATGTCGCGTGCCTTCAGCAGCTGGCGGACCTGCCCGTCCATCCACGGCTTCTGATCAGGGAAGGTTGTGATCAGCTTGGTGGTGGTGATGTCGTCGATGTTGGATCTTATGCAGTCCAAAGCAGAGGAGTAGAAGGCATCAATGTCTATGTGAGAGTCCACTGTGGCCTCTGCAGCAAAGTTACTCCAGTTGGTGTTATGAAGCCGATGCTGTAGAACAGGGTCCGACCCCACAGGCCAGACTTTCACAGATTTCACTGAGGGCTCGGCTCGTCTGATGAGGGGTTGGTATTTGGGTAGAAGGAACAGCGTGATGTGGTCCGCCTGACCCAAGTGGGCGAGAGGGAGGGCCTTGTATGCGTCTTTGATGTTGGTGTAGACATGGTCTAAAGTCTTATCTCCTCTCTTGTTGGGCAAGAAACATGATGGTAAAATTAGTAACAATAATCAAACCGGACTTGAGTAACCAAATCCTAAGTAACCAACTTTATAATGTATCTATCATACAGCTATCATTTTCATGGAATAACCGCTATACCTCTAGGAACTCCAGGGCTTACAGCAGGGCCTGCTGTATGGAACGTTTTATACAAGTAACAGAGAAGAGAAAGAAACTCAATTGTGCAGTTGTTCATTTTATCCAGCAGGTGGCAGTCCACTATCATTTAATTTTGCCCTCACCAAGAGGGTGTCAAATTTACAGGTAATATTAAAGGTGCATTCTGAAGCATTTCACAGGCAGAAATGTATGATCCACACACATCACGGATTTTGCTGATTTTATACAAAGACATTAACAATGGTTATAGGTAATAAAAACATATATGTTGTGACATTATTGATGCGATCAGCAAGCTTCCATATTCACTTTGAAGTCTAAACACTATACGCATTTACTTTTTTAATGCACAAACACACTCGATTTGCGGCTGGACAAAAGCTTGCAGCAGAACTCTTTGCTCCTGTAACGCTCTTAAGTCATACTCAACATGACAACATAGCTGTGCGCTGTGATCAGACAGCTATGGCAGCTTCACTCTCCACAATACAAACAATGACGTCTACAAAATCAAACGGACAGGTTCAAACAAACTTAACTCTGCCAGCTTCTCAACAGTTTATGGAAGTCTACCCTCCTCCCCACCCACCCCCCAAATAAGGCATAATCACACGGCAGCTCTAGAAATAGAACTGTGAGGTGGGAGATCAAAACTATCACCTCTTAATTGTACCCTGAGTCTTATGGAGGCTGAGAGCCCATTAGCGAGGAAGGAAGGCAACATGCTGCATGCCGCTCTTAAACACACGCACTGCTGAATACAGCTGGGAGGTGCGTCAGAAATACCACGCACGTGGATGCATATCAGGCCTCCCCCTGCACTGGGGGATGCTGAAAGATGCTGCAAGATGCTGCTACATTATTACCTCTCGGGGCGGCTGTGGTTCAGGATGTAGAGCTGGCGTCTAATGATCGCAAGGTCGGCGGTTTCGAGCTGGCCACGTGTCGAGGTGTCCTTGGGCAAGACACTGAACCCCAAATGAGCGGGCCGGTGCCTTGCATGGTAGCGTTTTCGCCATTGGTGTGTGAAGGTGTGTGTGAATGGGTGAATGAGAGGCCATTGTAAAGCGCTTTGGAATAAGGTGCTATATAAGTGTAGTCCATTTAGCTCTCATGACATGAGACTTCATCAAAGCATCCCAACTTACAGTAGATGCAGTTGCAGACCATACCAGGCACTGGCATCCCACTTGAAGGAGATGGGGAGGCATAGAGAATCTGAATCAGAATTGCTTTATTACATCCAGTGTACAGGTACACAAGAGTACAATTCTTAGGTTAGGTTCTTCGACATTGGCACTGCAGCAGGATACAAAATCAACAATACAGTTCTAGAAAGTAATAATAAAGTAGAATAAGCTAAATAAAGTGATAAAACATAGAGGTCTTAATGTTGATTTTTGGTTTATGTCCAAACCATCAACGAACCCTAATTTCATATTGTCATAAATATAAGAAAAAAATAAAAGAAGTAAGCCAACTTAAGAAGAGAAAGGTAGCAGACAGCATGCAATTATTTGAGTAATTTGTGTTTGCATGGCCTTTACTGGTGTCCTCTACAGTTGTAACGGGTTAGAAACCGTCAGTAAGAAGCAACAGATATGAGTGTTTAATGATGCGGCCACCATATAATATGTGATAAATAAGTAATGTTTCACGCCGAAGGATGACCAAATTAAAAACTCCCACTCTCACTACAGATTGATGGGATGTTATTTTCCTGCAGTGGCGTGGCTCTCCGAGGCGTTAGGGGAGAAGGGGGAAAGGGGAATGTGAAATTCCCCAAACTGCTGGAGCGCTCCTCCAAAGTGCCAATGCATTGATTTTGACCACAGATATTTTCCACCCTACCGCCCCCCTGACTCCCACTTGCTCCCCAACCACCCTCCCTACCAAACCATGTTCGCGGTCTTGTGGGAGCTTTAGTGCCCCTGAACCCTGTATACCTCCCCTGGAGATGCTCGGCAGGGGGAATGTGTGTGTGTGTGTGTGTGTGTGTGTGTGTGTGTGTATGTGCGTGCGTGCGTGCATGCGTGTATGCGAGCATGTGTGCATGATTTGGGGGGGGTGAATGGAGAGATCCATCCAGTCTGGTTCATCCAAACGGACACCAGGGTGGGTAGGTGGGTGTGTGGATCCAGGCGGATGAAGACCCACCAGCAGAGGTGGCCAACCACCCCCCCTGGAGAGACCACTGGGCTCTGAAATCAATGCACTGTTAAGTGCAGCCTAGCCCCAGGATTTTCTCTCTTGCTTTGATATTAGTCATGCACCACTGAATGGGGCCCTGCTCTGCGCACTAACTCACGGAGTCCAAGGCCGCAGATCAAGCCCCTTACATCGCCTCTCCCCTCGCCTATGTGTCTCTGCTAACACTCAACACCCCATTACAGGAAGTTGGGAACTTGCGAAGTTAAGACTCAAACTCACACTTGAGTCTCACACCAGCCTTCATGTTAGCACTGCGCTCTGTACCGCAAAGACTGTCCTGCTCCCCTGGAGAAGACTCAATCAGCAACGATGATGTTGTTGTTGACGTGAGCTGCTGACAGATTTTAAAATGAATGCCTGGTCATCAGTATGAGAATCCATTTTGTGTGTCCTCCGTAGAAATATTATATGGATTCCTGCGTAATTTCACACAGAGTCAAAAGTTGATTGATCATCCTTAGGCTAGCAGAGGCGTTGTTAGGGTCTTGAAACATTGGGGGCTGTAATTTGGCAAGATTTTAGCCCCGGGGGCACCCAGGCCTTACGACACCACTGATCCGTAGTCAAGATCAACATGGTCTCATAACAACAACCATTGGGCTTTGTCACCGAACTGATACATCAAACAAACATCACAGTCTTGGATGAACACATGTTAGACAGTGTTGCAGAAGTGTCACAGACACAAGAAAATATATATTAAGAAAGACAGGCATGTGTGTGTGTGTGTGTGTGTGTGTGTGTGTGTGTGTGTGTGTGTGTGTGTGTGTGTGTGCGTGCGTGCGTGCGTGCGTGCGTGCGTGCGTGCGTGCGTGCGTGCGTGCGTGCGTGTGTGTGTGTGTGTGTGTTGGTGGTACTGAGGGCGCGGATGATATTACTTCTCTATTGCTTGCGGAAAAGAACATGCCATGTTTTGACGAGCTACAAAACTCCTCTAACAGGCACCTATTGAGCCACCTTACATATAAAGCCTGGTATGAGTACACAATTCTTGTCTCCAAAGAGGAATCACAAAATGGCGATATCCCTAAAATTCATCAGGGTCCTTGGTCAAATAAAGTCCCTTCAACATAATTGTGTTGTCAGAACAGTGATAAGTCAATTCATCCATTATTCCAATAGATTTTCTCAATCATGAACATTTCTTAACCTCTTCTTATCCACCTAATTTTTCTGGTTTTCTGCTCGAAATGACATGCCCACAGTGAATATAGAATATCTCCACAATCACAAGGGCCTTCATAATGATATTGTTATCAAATGAAAGCTAACACCTGTGGGGTGGCTGTAGAAGTGTCAGAATCAAAATCTATGTTACTGTGTCAGAGCAAATAGAGCTAGAACATTATAAAACATCTCAAATTCAGTCTCCGCCTAAAAAAACAACAGCTTTTACAGTGAATATCACCTTGGAAACCTGATAACCAAGCCCAAATCATCTAGGAATCAGTACTCCAGGGTCTTATTAGTACTTGTGCCAAAGTTGATGCTAGTAATGTGAGCAAATGCAACTTTGTACCTGTTTTAGTACAGGTATGTTTAGGCGGACACCTATATGTTTAGGCCATTTGGAGATATTTTGGCACCATCTTTGACCTTTGACCTTGCTCATGTATCAGATTTTTTGTTTTTTTTGTTTTGGGTTGGCCGACCAATGGTATGGAAATTTGGCGTTGAAACCGGACATGACACATTCTCCAGTTGGAGAAAACTGGATGTGACTTAGGCCGTGTTTACCGTCTCGGGAAAAAAAATGTGGCATCGTATAGCATGCAAAATTGTGAAAAAATGTGATATCGATGAAGAGAATTGATCGAGGTAAACTCTTTATATCACTTCGGATATTAATGTAATTTAACTTCAAACACAATCCGACCTCTAGAGGAGCAGGTCACACCGCTCCTCTGTCCTTTGGTTACTTTTTCATGTGGGGAGGGGTAGGGGGGGAGTGCTGACCCAGACATACAGTATGTTGCCTGTGGCCCTGGTTACCCTGTGAGAGCATTGACTCCAGAGGTGTGGAAACTGCCTCAGGTTCTGAGGATGTCAACCCTCCTTGGCTCTCTGGCTGTCTCTCTAGCCTCTTTGGCTCTCTGGCTGTCTCTCTAGCCTCTTTGGCTCTCTGGCTGTCTCTCTAGCCTCTTTGGCTCTCTGGCTGTCTCTCTAGCCTCTTTGGCCTTTCTTATGTGAAAGCCACACAGTGGTATGAGTTGAGGCCACATGGTAGGACATACACACATTAGTCCTTACTGTATAATATATAATATACTATAATATATACTTTTCACTTTTCTTTTCCCTGTGTCAATATTTTCAATATTCAGATTACAATGTTTTCCTATGTTGGTAATGGCTAATTAAACCTGATAGATAATGTAATTCATACTATGAGTGAAGCCAGCCAATTACGGAAGCTCAGATAACAATGCTAACACTTGGGGATTATGAGTTGGTTCTTCACTTCTTCCTGGCCTGGGTCAAACTGTGCATGTCTCCTAGTCAACAATGTCTGAGTTTGCAGAGAGCATGCTGTTGTAGTGTCTATTGATTACTGTACTTCTTGCATGAATGGTTGGGAGCGAACGGCACAGCGCCTATCGACTTGTTGTTGGACTTCCGACTTGTCGCTGCTCCCTAGGCACACTCACTTGTTTTGGTCCAGGAAGAGAGCCATTAAATAAATGAACATTTACATTTACATTTACATTTTTGCCATTTAGCAGACGCCTTATTCCAAAGCCACTTATAATCGATACATTTAACTAAGCAAGTGAATCATCAATTCACCAGTCATAGCAGGATGAGTACGGTAATCTTTGCTCAGGCCAGGGCAGTCAGGTCAAGGCAGGCCATTGGCAGTCGTCGTGATAGAAGAACAAATAAAGATTATTATAATATATTTATTTTTTTAATAGACACTGGAGAAACAGTACAAGGGGGGGAAGTAGAAATCTTAGGAGACACAGTATAGGGGGAAGCAGATGTCTCAGGAGGAGCAGTTAAGGAAGAGAGAGCTATTAGAGACCTGCATACGGTAGCCGACACTGCAGGGAAATGGCACTTCTAAACAAGATGCATGGCATTCTTGTGTAATGTTAACACCATTCCAACAACACCACAGGGGCGGCTGTGGCACAGGAGACACTGAACCCCAAATTGCAATTGGGCAAGACACTGAACCCCAAATTGCTCCCAGTGAGCGGGCCGGCCCCTTGCATGGTAGCTTGCCGCCATTGGTGTGTGAATGGGTGAATGAGAGGCCGTTGTAAAGCGCTTTGGATAAAGGCGCTATATAAGTGCAGTCCAGCCCACTTAAAGGCTCTTGCCTTCTTTCTCCCTCATCCTTCTCACATGTTCTTCTGGGCTGAGGTCACATCAAATAAATGCAAAAGCATGCATATACACTTTTTCTATGAAGGTCAAACTAAGCAAATTCTTCTCAAGTCTCATAATATCAGGAATTTGACTGTAAGAACCAGGAGGACAAGACATAGTATCATGCATGTACTACAGCCCTCAAGCAACTGTGCAAATGTGGCACTCTAGTGTAGGCTCAGGGACCAAGGTCACATGACTAGGCACTGTTGAGATCTCAGGGGTATTGTCTTCTACTATTAAATGATCTATCTCAATGATCTACTGTAAGAATGTGCATAAAAAGTGCTGGTCTCCTTCAAGGCAAAACTCACTTGGAATGATTCACCTACATGACTATGTGCAATACTACAGCTCAGAGAAAATTGCAGGTGTGACGTCAACAATATCAACCTATTTATCACATAAATCACAATCACATACCATTCACGAACAAACATTCACAAGCCAATCGGAGCTTCTTATGAGATCTTTCGGATCCCAGACTTGGTTCACTGTCATGAAAATCACACAGAGCAAACAAGGTACATTTTTAGTTCTCCAAGCCTCCCTAGAGTCTATTTCTTGCAGCTTTCCTGAGAGGCCAGAGCAATCAGAACTCTACCTCGTTAGAAGGTGCTAATTGGAGTTAGTCAGGCTCTTCACTTTCTGTCAAGAAGTCTGACAACAGAATTAATTACAATTCTGAAGTATCAATTCAAATGGGAGAGAGATTTGAAGTGTGTTTCACTAATGAGAGAATTGAGCTGAGTGCTGCAAATGGTAATATTGTGTTATGACATCTCAATTAATTCCTATACCCAAGCATTTGGGAATGGACATTAGAATGTTAGTGCAATCTAAAGGGTTAATGCATGTAAAAGGAATAGTATGACGAATAAAAGCTAAAAGCTGAGTTTAATCTGGGTTGACCCAGAGAAAACCACAGAGCCGAACCGAGCTGAACTGGTCTAGACAGGTTACACATAATACAAGTTGTTAGAACAGTACAGGAAAGAACAATGCGAAAGGAAAATAAGAGCCAGCACAGTATGGTTTGGCTTGGCGCTATGGCCTTATGGCCTATTACCCGATTCTCAGAACCCATGGATCTCTGACATATGGGACCGAGCTGAGCTGTCCTGTGCCAGACCTCATTCAGTACGGCATGGTATAGAACAGTCTATTTTCATTGAACGTTGCCCATTACATATCTTGTATGGCAGGGGCTGAATTCAAAAAGATGCATTACCAACAGTGCGAGTGCGTGCCTGGGCAACCTCGCGATTGTCGGGTTTAGACATCATCACGGAATGCCCGCCACTCAGCAAGATTAGGCTACAAGGGGGCTGGCATCATGTTGTGGGGCCAGCTGAGCACCATTTTAACATACTGAACTGTGCAGAAAAATGCAATATGAAAGGAAAACATCGCTGCCAGCACACTACGGCTTGGTGCCGATAGTCTGAAAACGGCTGTAGTGTGAATTGGGTTAAGGGTGGTTGAGTTTTTTTTTTTTTTGCGTTTTCACGTCATGCGTCATGGGCATCAAGTTAACGGGAGGGAATCTAACTAACTTTTCGTTGGTTGACTGGTGTGCAGTTTATTTCGTAACGCTGTCAGGAGAGGCTTAATCCCCCACGCTGACCTGTTTGTAAAGCCGAATGATGACGATCATATTTTATTTATTTTATTATTTGTAATGCTCATCTTTATCATTGTAACATTATGCGCACTAACCTGTCTAATGCAATTTCAATAAATAATAATTGCATTAGCATAGGCTATTGATTATATTTCATTACCATTATTTTAAAAATAGAGTAAATAGAAAGAGAGTAAAATCTTCGTTTTATTTGCTAATGTTCAGGTGTGAAATATAACGCAAGTGTGACCCACTCACTGATTTTCTTTTCGATCTCATTTGGAAATCTAAATAAACTGATCGAAATTATTATAATATCAAAGCCGTTGTTAGGAAACAAAGACTTTTTCAGGCTACTCATGGATAAAACCAAACACACACATAAACGTCAAAAAAGTTGTATGAATTGCGTGCAGTAAGTGTATAGATTACATCATATTTATCTATTTTTTATATGCAAACTATAGCCAAAAACTCTAACATGTGTTTGATAGCTTTTTTAGTTTGATTGTGGCTGAGAATTCGACATTATGCAAATGTATTTATATGGGGATTTCAGTCCCCATCAAATCTTGCAAACATTTTCAGTATCTATTATACTAACCCTAACCCTATAGTATCAGTACCGTATCTGGCTAAGGACAAAATGGGACACTGCTTTATGAAAATCTTGTTTTTATTACCCATTTCATAACACCTCCATGAAGACAATTTGTACAAGATACATCACATTCTAAAGTGCACAAATACTGTACAACAAAAGGACCTTAAATAAAATCACATTTGTAAAAAATAATTATGGTATGGGGACATGCTTTTAAAACCAACCATTTTTCACAATGTGTGTGTGTGTGTGTGTGTGTGTGTGTGTGTGTGTGTGTGTGTGTGTGTGTGTGTGTGTGTGTGTGTGTGTGTGCATGTGTGTGTTCAAGGCATGAGCTGGGTATAACCGGTGCAGCTTGCTGCTTGGGAGCATGAAGCTTTGGCACCTTTAGATAAAAGTTAAGAAAGGGCATTAAAAGGGGGGAAGCACTCACTCAATTTAAAAACAAAAAGAATAAAAGATGTTCATTTTTCAATAAATACAAAGTCTTTCAATTAGGGGCTTGTGTAGAAATAGTACCCCATGCCTTTGGGGTTATCTTTGTTGAACTCCTCCGTGGTCAAGTCCTCACACTTGATGGTGGGGGAGTTCTCCGTGCTCGACCCCCCAGGAGACATCCTGCGCCTCTTGCACACCGTGGAGTACACCCCGGAGTCGCTAGAGTCCACCGATTTCAGCGAGTGGGACGTCTCGATCCAGGCTGAGGCGGCGGTACTCTCCTCAGTCAGCTTGTCCTTGCCAGGCCCAGCTCCAGCCAGCTGGTCTTCTGGGAAGGCTGGGGGGCTGGGCCTGGGGGACCAGGGCAGGCCTGTGGTCATCTTCCTCTGGTAAGTGCTCCTGGTGCCCCAGCCTGCAGCCATGGATGCGAAGGCTGAGTCAGGGTAGTAGCTGAGGGCATGGGAGGTCTGGAGGGGACCCAGGGGCTTGATGCCGTAGGACAGCAGGCTGCTGGCAGAGTAGTCGTTGTCGTAGGACAGGTCCAGCTTGTTGGATCCTGTCTGTTGGACCGGCGTGACGAACCAGCGCTGTGCGGCGGCGGCCGCGGCGGCGTCTTCGCCCTGGGGGGAGAGCAGGCCGTTGGTCTGGGGCACAGCACGCTCCCCGGTGTAGAAGCGGTTCTGGGGCAAGTTGTTGACAAACTGGTCCTGGAAGAAGGGCTGCATGGCGTAGCGGGCGCCTGGCACAATCTGGTGTGAGCGGGGGGAGTCTGTCGGGGACGGGGTCAGTCTGTCGCTCTCTGGGGCGGTGTACATCCTGTTAACAAGAAGAAGAAAAAAATGTAAGAGAAAGAAGGACGGAAAGAAAGACGAGAAGCCTAGATGAGTCATTGCAATAACAAACAAGTTGTGGGGACTAATGACCACAAACCACATACAGAATGTCCTGTAAGCCATACAACATGTATGCACAGCTTGTGACTTACGAGTCGTAATTGTCTCTGAAGCCCTTTGCGAAGGGATTGTGATCAATCTTCAGCTGTGTGATCTGTAAATATGAGAGAATAGATATTAAAGCTATGTTCAGATTGATAGAAACATAATGACATGGTAAAGGCGTTGGTGAATAAAGAATCGTACAGGAACATCAGCCAGATCACCAAAAACAGGCATACTCTGTTATACCTGCTTTAACAAAAAATGGACTGATGACATGTACATTTTTTAAATACAAAATCTCTGTTTCATGGTTGTTGTATTGCATTGCAGTTTATGCTGTGTGGTTTATTGTGATATCGTCTCTTGGTCAGGGCTCCCCTCAGAGATCTCTCATCATGGGCCTGAATGAATGAATGAAAAGATTGACAGTATAGCAGGCAGCTTACGTCTGTGTTCTGGTAAGCGGTGACGGCGATGAACTGGTTCTCTGGGAAGGTGAAGGTCTGAGTCTTGGCCTCCGTGCTCACGTCCTCTACGCCATCCTCAGTCACCTCTACGATGTGCAGCCGAGGCTGGTATTTGTGCAGGGACTGCATGACTATCATCTACAAGGACAAACAAAAAGTATGAATGTGCATGTATATGCTTGAGGTTCAAGGGGAAAGGCCTTCCCAAATAGCAATTTAACACATTTTTCTCTTTCTGGTGGTGGTGGATTGTTGTTGCGATCACTAATATACATTATTTGAATTTTTAAATAATTGGTTGCAATGTCCTCATTAAAAACACAGGTATTCAAAGGCACCCACGTTCAAAGGCAATCCATTGCTTTTTATTTTTTTTTAATTGCTGATTGGAGTAGGCCTATCTCACACGATTGTAGCCTACTTGTATAACCGGAGTAAACCTAATAAACCTCTTGTATCTTGTAAAGTCAGATGGTGTTGGCCTAGTCACCTGTGTGTTGTTGTTGTTGGCCCCTTTGTTGTTAGTAAGCTTCAGTTTGCCGAATGAAATCTCTTGTCTCATCCAGTGAGCACCAGTGTTTGGGGATTCGGGATGAACATACATTTTGTTGCCTGTAATTGGAGACATTTAAAAAATAAAATTAAAAAAAGGAAGATCAGTTTCAGTGGTTCAAAAAGGACAGATTTGCTAAATGCTGTTTTAGAAAAAGGCCCATCAAAAATCTAATGAGCATATAACATTATAGAGCTCTAATGAGCCTACAGCATACAACCCTAAGTTGTTATACTTCATGGCATGACCCTGATAGCCTTTAGTCACATAATAACTATTGGGTGTGGGCTCCATGTCTGAGCAGTTTTGGTGCACCTCCCTTGAGTAATTAGGCTAAATTTACCAAAACATCCCAATGGTTGTCAAATCATTACATAATTGTGATATTGTGGTTACAATCCACCAACCATTGGTTGAATTTTAAATGCTTAATTTGTCACGAAGCATCGTCAAGAAATAGGATCAACTAGAGCTTTAATATGATGGTCAAACATTAATTAATTAAATGTTTCAGCAGAAAACAAGAACAGCTTCAATCAATTGTTTTAAAAAAAGGTTGAAATATTTAAAACGAAAATTCATCACTGCACAGCTAATCAGTCACAGTTCTTACAGGACTGTCAAATGTCTTCAAGAAATATATTATTTTTGAAGGATAAAATATGTTATCACAAGACATTATTGATCGAGAGAACAGTGATGTGAGCTTCGCAGTGACCAGAAATACCTCGCAGATATTGAGGTCATGAACACAAGCGCTGCCTAATTGAACGTGTCTAACGAGCTTGTGACCGAAAAGTGTAAATAGGCGCTATTCAAAGGCAAATAATGTGAATTGAATCGACCTCTAATGACAAAATTCATTTTGACACCAATCCCTTTTTAAAATAATAATAATACTTATAATAATAATAATAATAATAATAATAATAATAATAATAATAATAATAATCAGATATAATGATAGTAGCTGTCTTGTTTCTGTCATAGGCCTATAGGTTCTATATATTGAATTGTCCTATTGTATTCTCACCTTGCATGTTGTTGTCTGCTTTTCCGCAGGTCACCCACTTTCCTCCTTGAAATCGCCAGTGATTCGGATCGGCCAACACAACCTCCACAAAGACGTTATAATGGGCCGTGAGGTTCAGTCCGGTGATGTTGAAACTGAGGAATGGGAACATCCGCCTGAAAGCAATAAACATATTCGATGCCAACATATTAGGCTACTTATCAAATACGATAAGGTGCACTCACCCAACAAAACGCTGCAAACTCTCCAGGGGAGAAACTGGGCCAGAAATAAAGTAGTCAATGCAAAGTGTAGAGGCTACTTTAGATCATATATTATATTAGGCTACTTGATCGAAAACAAATGGGAAGGAACACAAGGTCAAAATATGCTTGCGCATTATTGCCACATTAATAATAATATGTAAACAAACAAACAATGTCGACGTTTGGATGAAAAGCAGCTCTTGCAACCCAGTGCATTGTTAAGCATAATACAAAAAAAGAAGCGTGCACGTAAATAGTGCTTAAATCTGACGCACACCGAAAAACTAAATCATACTGGATCGGAAGTTTTTATTATTATTATTTATTATATAAATAATAAACGTCATGAACATATTCCTACCTGCCCTGTTTCGTGATGATCATCTCCGTCTGGTGTCGGTGAAACTTGAGCCACAGGGGCCGGTTACAAAGATAAACTTGAGCCCTCGCTCCCGCGGTGGACCCCGGGAGAGACATGGAGCCAATGCTCGAACCTGTTCCCGGATATGAAGGATACAGGCAGCCTGGACCCTGGCCGAACTGGTACCCACTGCCAAACTGACTCCGGCTAGTGCACACGGAAGATGGAAACCCCGTCGGTGGCAGGACGGATCCGTAATGCAGAGAGGCCGAGTACCTGGACCCGTTTGACCCACTATACACTGTTCCAGTTTGTCCTGCGTAGGGGAAGAGGGAACACGGGTTTGCCACATCGGAGCTGGTCTGAGAGGACGAGATAAAGTATCTATCAGAGCCAAGTTCGTCAACATTGTACCGCCGGCCGCTGGAGAGGTCATCCTCACCGAGGACCGGTGAGCCTTTTCTTCCATCAGGGGCAGCTTTAGTCCCGGTAAAGGTGTCGCCCTCTCCCTCACCCATCATGGCGGTCCCTACTCCGCTCAAATATTTCTTGGGATCGTTATTTGGTTCGGGTTCCGTCCGGTTAACTTCTTGGTACTCAATCTGTGACGACACTGGACTGTTGTTGGCACTATCTGACGATGAGAGATTATAAAACGTCTTGGGCAAGTTGATGGTTGCGCTGGGAAGAATATTCTCTAACTGCATTATTTTGTTATATCAAAACAAAACAAAACGTCAGAATTCAAGGTTCCAAATACACTCACAACCGTGCACCAACGACGCAACACCATGCACTCGCGCGTCCTGGTCTCTCTGTCCTCCGTCTGCGTCCCTCCGCTGTTAACCGAAGTTGACCTTCTCTGCTGCACCTAGACGGATTTTCTCTCAACTCTTCTGATCTGCACAGGAACTGTTCAGGGCTCTTATATGATCGCCCTATTCACACACACCCAAAGTCAGGGGAGGAGCTTTTGGGGATCCATGGAATACAGACCTTCCCATGTCCATTGGTCGAACTCACTGATTTAATTCAATGAGACATACCACAATCGACAACTTCTTTGAGCAATTTTCCATTTGTACCGACTTCCTTATAGCCTATTACAAAATCACTTGTCATCAATATTCTGAGAAGCGGGCTTGTGTCATTCTACATTAACATAACATGTTCAATGTTTTAAAAGTGTAACTTTTAGGGGGAATTCCGGATATAAAATAATATGCCTATATGTATTGACTCTTGATTAGCCTAACATTTTAGACAGTTTTGGAAGAAAGTCAAATATCCCTTTCTAACCCACCGATATCAGAGCACGCAGCGTAGCTAATTTCCACAGGCTGAATCATAAAGACATTACCTCGAATTCAAAATTCAAGAATATTCTGGATTATTCGATTTGCTTGAGGCATTCTTTATCGCAGTAATAGTTGTCTAGGCCTGCAACGCGGGAGCTTACCGGTGAAGTTAAAACAACACATATCTGCATTAAAACAAAGTCATCTTTCCACAAACAATTCGCAGCGCTTCAATCAATCTGCACGTGCGCTGAGTGTCGGGCTACCCAGACCAATTCCCTAATTGGTCGAGACTTTCCGTGTCCGTTCTTGGCAATGGGAAAAAATCGGACACGGAAGAAATTAAAATGACAAATCAAACAGAACGTTGTTGATTTATTTCACAGGACATTTGAATGGCATCCGATCTTCCTCTTATACTGAAGCAAGTGACAAATATTAGTTTCCAGTAAATATGAGGTGAACTTGTAAAGAAAACAGAAAATATCACAGTGGGGGGCTCCATGTGGTTTACACTTTAAAAAAATAAATAAACTAATTTATAGCTTCTCTCGTTTCTAAAATTGCCATTTAGTGAATATCCTGTGAATTTCATGAATAGGCCTACATTGAATAACCTACAGTATCCTATATTAAATTGTTTATACAGTGTACAACCTACGCCTATATTTCTAGTCCTACATTCCATAACATAATAATAGACTGAAGGGAAAATAGATGTTATATTCCTAAATCGCAATCTTAATCTTCAACCAAGCAAATAATGTAGGCCTATTTACATTTCGGAAAGGAATACATGAATATGGAAATGTAATTCCATACACGCTGTATTCGGATCAACTTAATAAAGATTCCGAGAAACTCTTAGATAAAAAAACAAAAAAACATAAATGTAACTTAACGTAATTTGTTAGGGTTAGGTTGTTCATAATCAATCGGTTATATGAAAGAGACATGGAGATGTCAATCTCCCAGGATTGCTTTTCTCCAAGCAGAGGAAAAATGGCCAATTATTTTTCCGTCTGAGGTAACCTGTGATGTTGAACGAAGAGACAGCTATGGAAAGAGGCACGGCGTTATCAAAACTCTTAATACCCCGCACGCGCCGGTGACACCAACATACTACGATATAGAGAGGCTTGACAGGGTGCCTCAAAAAGAGAGAGAGAGAGAAAAAAGAGACATTGCCACCTCGAGTGTGGACGTAGTAGCCTAAATATCTTCAGGGCAACTTTATAATTGTCAAAATATTATCTTATCTGATCTATAATTATACATACCATGATGTTTTATTATTGGGGTCTAATGAAGTTATTGTCTGAAAATAACAAAGACCAGTTTTCAAAAAATAAAATCTATAACAACTATAAACTATAGCCTAGGCTAAATTGATTAACGAAATTGGACACAATATGGTTGCACACAAAACACAACAGAAAATCACAATCCACCAAAAATGTGTCCGATGATAATGTCAACAGTCACTCTGTAACATGTTTTCGAGCAAAATACAGAAACCTACAGCAGTGTTTTCTTTCTCAGTGGCCTAGTCTGCGTGTTCCACTGTAACTACGAACAGCGCTCTAGTGATGGAGCTAAGCAAACAGCAGAAATACCCTAGGCTAAGATTGAAAAAGCCTTAATGCCCTCTTTTAGACATTACTGTAATCAATTTCTGATTTAAAGGACTCAAAATGTGTGTGTGTGTGTGTGTGTGTGTGTGTGTGTGTGGGGGGGGGGGGGGGGGGGGGGGGGGGGGGGGGGGTGTGTGTGTGTCTGTGGGTGGGTGTGTGGGTGTAAAGCTGTGTACTGCAATCCCACCTTTGAGGAGCAACCACACACAATTATACACATTCTCACCTGACATACTCCCATTCTCCTATGCTGTGTAGCATAGTGCACGTGACTCACAAGGGTCTTATCAAC
This sequence comes from Nansenia antarctica, assembly GCF_963989245.1. NCBI lineage: Eukaryota > Metazoa > Chordata > Actinopteri > Argentiniformes > Microstomatidae > Nansenia > Nansenia antarctica. The sequence goes on along the minus strand of NC_137690.1, from coordinate 52,733,940 downwards.
TAGACAGTGGCATGGGAGAGACACATGCCTGCAATCCCAGGGTGCTGATGAGAGTGCTACCTGCTTTTAACCATTTCTATAGACCATTTCTATAGTATGTCTTGAGCATAAATAGAGTAGGTAATACAGTATATAGGCATAGAGAATGACTTAATTTCCTCCTTTATAATATGAATAGTATAAAAATAGGCATGTGTGTGTGTGTGTGTGTGTGTGTGTGTGTGTGTGTGTGTGTGTGTGTGTGTTTGTGTGCGCGTGTGTGTGCATCTGTGCTGATGGGTGCTGTAGGGGTTAGGTACCAGCTTAGTTCAGCAGGGACACCACACCTTGCCTTGAGTATAAAAACCATTTTCCTCTGTGTATGCGTGTGTGCATGTGTGCGTGCGTGCATGCATGTGCGTGCATGCGTGTGTGTGACAGGGCTGGGGCATGTCTTATGGGTGAGCAGGGGGGTGGGGGGTGAGATGAATTTGGGGAAAAGGGGATACAAATCTATGAAAAGCTAAGGGAGAGCACACGGTTGGAAGCAGATTGGCTCATGCATAAAAAGCAAATAAAAGCTGTCTGTCAGTCCCGTTTGGGGACTGGAGCTGTGTGGCGCAAAATGTCAGTTATGGCCTATAGCCCCCTCCTCTTGGCGAAGAAGAGTCCATCCCTGATATCTGAAAGCAGATGCACCAACCACCAACAACCAAACATGACCTGAACTGATTTGAACTGATTTGAATCCACCCCCTTTTCTCTCCTCGCCCAGTGAATTCTACAGGGGAACATGCTAAAGATGACACAGGACCGGAGAGCTTTGGCTAAAGGGTTAGGTGAAACAGGGCAACTCAAAATCAATAATTTGCTTTTAGACTGGGGTGAAATCATGAGGGACTGTCCTAAATGTTCCTCCTCTATGAGTCTCTGAGGCTTTGGAGAAAATGTTCAGAGCAATCAGAAGATGAAGCAATGCTAACCACTATGTTACCAGCCTGTTATTGTTGAAATGGAAATCCAAAAGTACTGGAAATGCTCCTACAAAGTCTTAATCAGTTTGAATGTTAAATTCACCTGAGAGACAACTTGTATCAATAGGTTTTATTGTAGCCAGGAACCTAATACCAACATTGCTTAACACACACACACACACACACACACACACACACACACACACACACTCACACACACACACACACACACACACACACACACACACACACACACACACACACACACACACACACACACACACACACTCATTTAAAATGGCTCATGGATTGGGCAGACAATCTGAACCACAGACATCCTGAGACCTGCCATGTCACACTTCCACATCCAGATGAGATGTGACAATAACATGTCATTGCCTCCCTGAACAGCCGTCTTTCATTCCCCCTACCCCAACTACTCCCCTCAGCGCTGAGAGCCGACAGTGAGCTGAGGGCAGAAACGCACGGTAGTCCACTAGGTAAGACGTGAACTTGACATTGGCTTTGCTTTAGGCCGCCGCTCTCTGTATTTCTCATCTAAACAGCTGTCAACACCTCGTTAGTCAAACCCCGCCATACCGCGCATTTTATGGTTTCGAGTAATATCAATAAATAACAATAAATCGTTTCTCTGTTGTGGTAAATAGTAAGGGTAGACCTATGGGCCTAATAAATGTATATGTCCTTGATCTTAAAATCAGGCCTAAACCACAGTCACACGGTTTTTAAACGAGACAAGAAGGCTAGAGTAAGCCTCGAGTAAAAATCATTTTATATGAATTACTCACAACCGATCATTATACTTTACAGCTATGTTTCACAGATGACTGCATGCATGTGGTGAGAAAAACTCGATAAAACAAACAATAAAAGCGCAACGCTATCCGTTTTAACGGTTATAACAGCAAGGCTTCTACGTTTGTTAGTCTTTCCAGAACGACTCCAAAAGTCGTTTGAAGGCCGAAAACAAAATAAATGTGATTTATACATCACCTTTACATAAACTAATTCCAAATGAGGCCGATGTTTAGGTCCAGTCGTAAAGGAGCACCCGCTCTGACCTGTCAGCGTGTTCCTTGACCACCCATAAAAGCCCAAGTGTCTCTGGGTGACCTCCTATGGCCCGGGGCCAAGCGCAGCGCGACAGGGGAAGGGAAGTCTTACCATATTGTTGTCAGAGTAGATAATCAGCAGAGGACTTGAAAGGAATACATTCCAGGTTTTATGGGCCAAGGCGGCTGTTGAAGCCTTTGCTCGAGAGTGAATTCATGTACCCCATTGCAAGGATTAATAACGCTAGTCTCATTAGTGATCCGGGCCACCGAGACCCCCGGCGGGAGGGATGCTGGGAACAGAACCAACTGCGACGCGCGCCATCTCGACCGGCTATTCCTCCGCAAATCATCATCTTCCTCGGAACGTTTTTATTGTAAAGAATTTATCTCAGGAGTTTATCAAGGACGCCCCCTCAGTATATTTTGTAGATAACAAACATGTAATCAAAGGGATAGGCTTGACGCAAGTCGAGCTTATGTTACTGATATGCTGCTGTCTTCAAAGATAGAAGAGGTGGCAGGTTTCATGAATTAAAATTTGGTTACATATTGCTTTCTTCAATGTTTATAGGCTATGTCTAATTTTCTTTATTTCCTCTTTATTCTCGTATTTGTGCTGTTGTTATGGAAATAGCAATGCAAAAAAACCAACTATAGGTGACTTTTTGTACATTGAATATTTTTCTTGGACTCTTGGCCAAATTCGAATTAATGTAAACAATCTATTTTGTTTAGGGCATGAATAAACAAAAAACCATACCACCATTCAATTGTATAACATGAAATGTATTCATGTTGTAGGTTTGTCATTCCAGATGTCAGCAGAGGAAATTATCATGTAAGAGTAGACCCCCCCCCCCACACACACACACACACGAACACACACACACACACACACACACACACACACACACACACACACACACACACACACACACACTATCCATCCGAGAGGTAGCTTTGGGAATTCTCTATACTGTGTATGCAGCACAATGTAAGTAATCCAATATATGAAGCGACATTACAAAAACCCACATGAATGCATAAAATCATAGGAATGGTACTTAACGTCCCACAGATAAGCCCTTGTATGTCAGAAGGATCTGGCTCCTGTACACACACGGGTGTGTGTGGATGGAGGGAGGGAGGGAGGGATGGAGAAAAGGAAGCAGGGATTATTGCATCATGTGTACCTTGGGGTGTGTAGGCTCAATACGCTGATATGAGGGGGATGTTTTCAGGGGGCAATGATAATCCAGAGTGTTGAAATAAATCTCCAAAGTCAGACGGGCTTGCTGCTTACAGGGAGATGGGATTGAAGGTGCACAGTCTGTATTTGATCCCGAAGGTACGCTAACATGATTTTTGGATTACTGCATTATGGGAAGTGTCAGAAAGTCCATAATGGAGGATGGGGTTTGGTTGTGTGTCGGGAATCTTTGCGCTTAGAATGTGACTTTTTGTTTTTAACCTCTCTCTCACAACTATGAACACATCCCAAACACATCCAAAACGTTATATGTGTTCTGTGGAACGTGAGGCGTAAGGTGGGGAGGGGAGGAGGGGGTGGGGGGCTGAAGGGGAGGGGGGTTGTATCGACTCGGCATCAAGTCTTGAAAATAACACACACCACACACTCTCCCCTAACAGGCACGCTCTCTTGGCTGAGGATGGGGGGAGGTGAGGGAGGTGGGGGGGGTTGGAGGAGGGCCTTGCACTTGGCTGAGGATGGGGGGAGGTGGGGGGTGGGGTGGTTGGAGGAGGGCCTTGCACTTGGCTGAGGATGGGGGGAGGTGGGGGGCCCCCGGTGGTTGGAGGAGGGCCTTGCACTTGAGCGAACCACAGCCACCAAGACACGGGAGCCCAGCGTGCCCCTGGTACTCTATCTGTCCATCCCACAAGCACTATTACGACGAAAACAAGGTGGGCTTTTATCACATTGCTAACCCCGACTCAGAAACTGCATTTCAGTCCCCTCTTCTTCTTCTCTTCCCCCCCCCCCGCCCCCCCCCCCCCCCTTTTTGGACAGGCAAACACAAACAGATTTACACCACAGGAGTACTCTTGCTCCTGGCTCAATGTAGTTAAATCAGTGAGTCATAAGTGAGAATGTAGAGTTTTAACACTTCTCTCTCCCGGTATGAAAGCTTCTAGAGAAACTGAGGAAATCCCAGACCGATGGCGGAGGCATATGCTAGTGGGAGGGTGGCTATGTAGACATGTTTAATGGTTTAAGATTGACCCCACGGGGGGTGGGTGAGGCTGCCGCCCCTGCTCCGGGATCTCAAACTCTCTCTGGGGACCGTTCTCAGAATGCCAGACTCGGCACTCGGAGGCATCGGTGTGTCAATCAAAGTAAATGTGTTGTGTGTGTGTGTGTGTGTGTGTGTGTGTGTGTGACTAAGATAAGTTTACTTACTCCAAAAAAGAATTATGGGCTTTCAGAAGATTTCGCCAGCTTACCGTCAGTCAGTCAAATAATAAACAAGATCTTTCACTAGAATAGAATACAATGTTCCCGTTTCCCATTAGGAAAGAATACATTCAGTGACAAAACCCAATTGGAGACCACAGAATGCAATTGTATTAAAACATTACTTGCAATTTGGCAGCTGTATGTTTTTAGATGTACTGGATCAAGCCCTGCACACAAACACACACACACACATGCACACTCATATATGCACACACAGAGGGACCTGCGTGCAGCGGACCCCTACAATATTGAACCTCAGGCGCAGGCCTTGTCTCTGTATTTACATGTAAATGGTCTACAACAATCTGCCTCCCCTTCGCCATGTAGGGTCCCTACAGCAGGCTGTGGCTGGGGATGGAGCAGGCTGGGGACGGGTGATCGGTTGTTCGTCAGATGGAGGGACCACATCAGATGGGCTCTTGTTGCTCTGGTGCCAAAGCACCAATGGGAGAGCCTGGCAGGCAATGAAACAGCAGGGACTCCCACATACTGGGTGGTGGTGGTCCAGAGAGATTCAGTGTCTATCTCGCTAGCTTGCTAGCTACACTGACTGGGGAGAAGTGGAGCATAGAGTGTAATTTAGTGTTATGGATTGTCTAACCCTAACCCACATACGTCTGAAAACATACAGTTGACAAATTTGCTAGGAACATTTTAATACAATTGATTTCTGTCGCCTCCAGTTGGGTCTTGTCACTGAGTGCATTCGTTCAGCTTGTGGTCCAAAGTGTCCATCCCAAACCGTTCTATCTCTATGGTCTATCCACACAGTGATTTTGTGTCCCAGCTACACAACTAGAGAGAAGCAGAGCGTAAGCACCAAAGCACTTAGAAATCAACATTTTTCAAAGAAAATTAGTAACCACTTCATACACAAGTCCCATCCTTCATAGTTATGCATCCTAATAATAATAATAATCATAATAATCATAATAATCATAATAATCATAATAATAACAATAATAATATATACCATTTAGCTGATGCTTTTATTCAAAGCGACTTAAATTGCAGTGATTGCATACATTTTTCAATATGGTCCCATAAATCAAACCTGAAATCGTGTTGCTCTACCAACTGAGCCACAGAGGACCACTCAGCCTGCATAATGGCACTGAACGTGTAGAGCAGCCAAAGGAGGTTTCCACATTTCTATCACTCTTAGCCCTATGTCCACTTCAAATGCAGACCACACCTCTCGCGTCCTGTGAACTTTCACATTTACATATCTGACATTTAACAGATGCCTTTAGAGAAGAGGTGTGAAGTCAACTCCCACAAGTTTGGACTTCCCTGAAATGGGGTCTTGAATGAGAGGAAATAATGAACAGCAGCCGTAATGTATCTCCAAGTCTCACACACACACACACACACACACACACACACGCACACACACACACACACACACACACACACACACACACACCTACTACACACACACACACACACACACACACAACACATACACACTTAGTACACACACACACACACACACAACACATACACACTTAGTACACACACACACACACACACACTTACCACACACACACACACACACGGAAGGGAAGTAGGCTCTGATGCGTTGGATCGTCTGTTGAGTGTTTGCATGTCCTTCTGTGCTAACAGGTTAGATGTGGTGGAGGTCTAGACACACATGGACCAAACATGCTGTCTGTCTGGGAAGCAGCTCACAACGTGGTTCATCTAACGTCTTTGGACCTTGCTAGAACGTAACAGCCGGGACCGCTTGGATCAGGATACAGTGCTAATGCTCCATGTTCTGTTGAAAAAGTCTGTTGTTACTGTATAGCAACCCGGTAATAACCAGATAATGTGCAGCTCACTGATTAACAGTGTTGCCACAGTTACTTTGAAAAAGTATTCTGATTACTGATTACTGATTACTCCTTTAAAAAGTAATCTAGTTACTTTACTGATTACTTGATTTTAAAAGTAACTAAGTTAGATTACTAGTTACTTTTTTAGTTACTATTGGCAGCTGCCTAGGCACCCGACCCCCCCCCCCCCCACCCGCAACATAAAAATGAAAACTGGTTTTGCCAAAACTCACTTTATTTTAACAGTAACTTAAATTACATAATTAAACTTTAAACAATAACTTAAAACAACAAAATAAAGAGTCTTTCTTTGCCTCACCCAACATAAATACTTGTTTTTAAACAATAAAATAAATATAATCTTTATTTAAGTGGGGCTACCCCCCTCAAAACGCAATTTCCCATTTTTCCCCGATTTTGAGATGAGTTGCTCTTTTGCCTCCTAAACATGTTTTCTTTCATATTAGTGACAATACAACGTCGACAAAAACACATTTGGTTGTTTATTTTACTTGATTGTGGTGCATGCGTCCGTAAAATCCTCATAAATTCGCCAAAAGTTAGTAGTTTACGCACAGCGTTACCGAAACGGCTGCTGTCTGAAATACATCAAGCCTGGCCTTGTTTGAAAGATGTGTTTCTTGTGCTCAAAATGGCCGCTTCCAAAATTTACAACGCCCCTTGTATCAGCAACCAATCACTAAAATAGATAGGTTGCATTCTTTTAGAATACGCGATTCTATTGGTTGATGCGAAAATTCTCGAATGTGATTGGTTGTCGTGTCCCATGTGACGCGGAAGGCGGAACTAGCCTCTCCACTCAGCCGTTTAACATTGGCGACCTACTGAACTTTAGGGACACTTTTGGGACACTTCCTATGTAGCCAGGGGAACAGAAAAAAACACACACACCATCAGTGGGATGCCAGCTTTCAGACAAAAGTGATTTCAAGTCTCTAGCCCAATGTATCACCAAACAGCGCTCAATTTAGTCAATCACTGTGACCCACCGTTTAACATTGGCGACCTCCTGAACTTTAGGCTCACTTTTGGGACACTTCCTATGTAGCCAGGGGAACAGAAAAAGACACACACCATCAGTGGGATGCCAGCTTTCAGCCAAAAGTGATTTCAGATCTCTAGCCCAATGTATCACCAAACAGCACTCAATTTAGTCACTCACTACCCCTCCCCACTCAGCCGTTTAACATTGGCGACCTCCTGAACTTTAGGCTCACCTTTGGGACACTTCCTATGTAGCCAGGGGAACAGAAAAAGACACACACCATCAGTGGGATGCCAGCTTTCAGACAAAAGTGATTTCAAGTCTCTAGCCCATTGTATGGCCTCCTGTGGCCAGAATTCATAACTCCCCTCCTGAGTGAGCTAGAGGTCTGGTTTTCACAAATGTCGAACATCTTCGGTCGCGCCTAGCAGAAAAAACTCGACAGAGTACGGGTGCCAAGCCCCTTACGAATGACCTCGTCGAAAACGGTGCGTCTCTGCGCCTCGGAACGGCCGCGCTGACCGAAAAGCATTTAAAAATAACTCAAATTCTGGCTTCTCGGCCTAGGCACTTCAGGTCAAAGTACCGCTGCGTCGCAACCGTACGAGCCACAGACGCCGTTCTAATATTTCCTGAATCGGCTCGGGCCCGCCGAACACATATCCGAGCCCCGACTCGGTTGCGGCGCCAGTACCAGGTTCTGTCCCTCTCTCACACACAGGAGAGGCAGATGTGCTCACACACCAGTACCAGGTTCTGTAACTAGGCTTGACACAAGTGTGTGTGTGTGTGTGTGTGTGTGTGTGTGTGTGTGTGTGTGTGTGTGTGTGTGTGTGTGTGTGTGTGTGTGTGTGTGTGTGTGTGTGTGTGTGTGTGTGTGTGTGTGTGGCTGGCTGGCTGGCTGTAGTTCTGTGTGCTGATTACATGGTGGTGCCAGAGGTTTGTGAGAGAGGGAGACACTTTCTATTCCATAACAGCCACTATTTGTAGCCTGTGTGCATTTCTGTTCAGTTTATGTTATTCAGTTATCAGTCAGGTGTTTAGGATGTTTATTGCTAATGGTTTGATTAGGTTTTGTGTTTGTGAATAGCAGTTTCAAATAAAAATGTTTCATATTTCACAATACAAAACTTTGAGTCTGTTTTCCCGAAAATTTGTTTTTATGTGTTTGTCCACACACTTGTCCACACACAAGGATTTTCCTTGCACCAAAACAGACCAAACTTTCCACATTTCTTCCTATCCATATTCTGCTTCTCTGCACACAAGAGTTTGATGATATATCATTCATAGCCCTGTTTATAGTACATTTTATACCAAAACCATGGCGAAAATAGATTTTTTTATGACTATGGACAGTATTTCCTGATGTATGGGCTGATACGAGGACATAGACACAATCTGCTGTGTGCAAAGTTTGTTTTCTTATGTGTCAACATAAATAAAAAAATAATAAAAAAAAGTTGACAAATATGATGGTGTGAGTGATCCTGGAGATTTGGGTCCAATTAGCATCTAATTTGCATAATAAACATAAACAATAATAAATTCAGAAAACTTGCAATACATTTTTTCATAGTTTTTATGTACATAACAAACTGGGAATGTGTTCATAGTGATATCTATTTTCTTTCTTTTTTTGCCTATTGGCAAAGTCTAGGGGGGGTAGCCTCCCCTTAACAGTAACTAGCAAGGAGGGGTTTCACAAAACCTAAAACCTACCCTGACCATTCAGGCTTTTACCACAGGACAATATTTTCTTGCCAGCACAGAGTGTACAACGAACATTTATGTTCTTGTCATCCTTTGCTGACACAAACTCAAAATAATCCCTATATTTCCAGCTATTTAACGCATATCTCTGTTCTCGCTCCATTATACGCTTCTGTTTACACTGTGCAATCAGCGTGGTGATACAGGTGAGCGATTCTGCTGCACCTCGTGTTGAAAACGTGATCACTGACGTCACTCCCCAAGACGCGAGAAAAGCAATAAATGTTTGTTTACTATCGAACATTACAAAGAAATACTGCATTTAGCCTAAGTTATGAGGTAGTAACGCAATAGTAACGCACAGTCACTCGAATAAGTAACTTTAATCAGATTACTGATTTGGAAATAGTATCGCGATAGAATAGTCGTTACTGGGAAAAGTAATCAGATTAGAGTATCGCGATACTTAGTATCGCGTTACCGGCATCACTGCTGATTAATAGGATGATGTAAGGCACATTAGGGCTGCAACGATTAGTCGATTAGCCACGACTAATCGATTACGAGAATTCGTCGACGTGAACTGTTGTTATCGACTAATCGCATTAAAAAATTATATTAAAAAATCGTTTTTTTTTTTTTTTTTTTTTTTTAAACGGGAGCCATGCAAGAATCAGCTGGGTAAGTTTTAGCTAACGTTGTTAGCCAACTGGCTAACGTTATATTGTTAGGGTCGTAATGTTTATGTTAGCTTTACTGTTACATGTTGGAAAACAACGTCTCATGGACAGGGCTGTACATGCTATGAGCGTTTGTGCTATTAATTTATTTGCCCTGTGGCACGCATGTGACAGACAGAGGCGCTTGCATGTAACGTTACGTAGCAGGGGTTTTCCATGTTGAAGCCAGGAGAACGCGAGATGAAATGAAGTGAGGGGTGGTCGCTATTAAAATACCAGGTAGTCATGGTGGATGATCATGAATGATGCTTGATAAGTGAATGCTATTTCAATTATGTTGAGTCCACCAGCGAGCTGTCTGTAAGATAAACAGCGCCAAGCGTAGCCTACTAACGTGAGCTGTCTGTAGTCTAGCCAGCAATGCTAGCTAGCCAGTCAACTAGCTCTGTGAGCAGCTGTAGCTTGGCGTAACGTTAGGTTAGATAGCTAGTTAAGCCGGATTTATGCTTCTGCGTCGCCATTTACGCGCAGCGAAAAGCCACACGACTAATCGTGACTAATCGAAAAAATAATCGACAGATTAGTCGACTACCAAAATAATCGTTAGTTGCAGCCCTAAGGCACATAGAGTCCACATGCCAAGGTCTGTGTGATAAACGGTGTCATCTACAGTATAATAAGTAGGGCCTAGTTTTTTCTTGTGACCTGACCAGGAAAAAACACTGGGCATTAATTATAACCTAGGCCCATACACTATTAATAAGGCCAAGAGGGTTTCCTGGACAGGTGACATGGTCAGGATAACTCTTGGCCTTGTTAATGAATTACTACAGTAGCTAACTATATGAATAAAAAAAGACAACAAAACCAGTAAAATCGCTTTCGTGAAACGTGAAACCCCATTTGGACTGGTATGGCAGTCTTAACTGTCTTTTCCAGCTCACATCGATGAGACTGAGGAACGTCCCAGCAGACCCCCGGGTTGAAGAGTCCCTCCACACCCACGCACACCAGCAAGAGCAACGATCACACCTTTGTGTGGAGACTGCGGAAAGAGGAGCTCTGTGATGATGTATAGCTGTGTAGTGTTGTAGTCTTAGTTACTATGTGTGTTTGTGTGTGTGTGTGTGGGGGGGGGGGGGGGGGGGGGGGGATTCTGCACAATAAACTGCAGGCTGCACCTGTGTGGGAGGTGTTGGTGTGGAGGAGAGAACCCTTTCAGATACAGTCAAAATGAACTAAACTTTTTTTTACTGAAGTTTTTGGATTTATGTCAGAGAGGTTTCAAGACTCTCATTGCAATTTTTTTTCTTGTGATGTTTTCTGCTCTCTTATTCTAAAGTCTAAATTACGCTGTACACTGTCTTTAAGTCTTTATTACATACTATAATAATATGCCATCAAGCTGACGCTTTTATCCAACGTACATTGCAGTGAGTCCATACATTTCTCCGAATATATGATCCCAGTGGGAATTGTTCCAAGATGGCGTCGCGCTTGGTCGCGAGGCTTGGGGGAGCTCCCAAATCTGTGCTTTTAAGTGTTTCTAAGTACATTTGTATGTACATTTTTATTTTAGTACTCATAGGGAATGGTTGTGTAAATAGTACCTACAGCAGACTAGACTTACTAGAAGTTGGTGCGAAAAACGAGGGGACTGTAACGGCGGAATTCTTCAAACAACACAGGATACCATTCGACCTCGCGCAGTCGCCGGGTGAAAAATATTACGCGATCCCCGCCCTCAGGCGCAAGCGGCGGCGGCGAGACCGTAAACAACGCCGAGGACGAAGGGGAGGCCTGCTAGCCAGGCTGAGACGGAGCCCGGATAAGCCAGCTTTGCCGAGTATATTCCTATCCAACGTCAGGTCCCTGACTAATAAGATGGACGAACTGAGACTATAGGTTGCCAAAAATAATATCGTGGGAGATAGCTGTGTGATGATTCTAACGGAGACCTGGCTAAATGACACTATCCTGGACTCCGCGATTAGCCTGGAAGGCCGCACTCTACACGGTGCGGACCGGACTTTGCTTAGCGGTAAGACCCGCGGAGGTGGGATCATTATATCTACGAAGGATAGCTGGTGCTTAAACACGAAAACTGTAAGTAGCCACTGTTCCCCAAACCTGGAATACTTGACTGTTAAATGCCGACCCACTTACCTACCGAGGGAATTCAATGCAGTGTATATTACAAGCGTTTACATTGCACCGAATGCAGACGGTAGCTTAGCATTGGCGCGGCTATATGACGTCATCAGTGGTCAACAAAGCGCAGACCCACAGGCAGTTCACATTATAGCCGGAGACTTTAATCATGTCGACCTGAAGGCAGTACTACCCAAGTTCTATCAGCATGTTAAATGTGCAACAAGAGGAGAAAAAACACTGGATAAGGTATACACCAACATCAAACGTGCTTACAAGGCTAGACCGCTAGCTCATCTAGGCATGTCTGACCATGTGTCAATCCTCCTGATCCCAGCCTACACTCCCATGAGGAAAAGTGCTCCCATCACCACTAAGACTGTCAGAACCTGGCCAGAAGGGTCCGCTCCACTGCAGATCTGCCTAAATGACACCTCATGGCAGGAATATGAGCATGAGGACCTGGAACAGTTCACGTCGTCGGTTCTGAACCACATAGTGAACTGCACCAACTCAGTCACCGTGGACAAACGGGTCCGGGTCTACCCCAACACGAAGCCATGGATGACTGGGAAGGTCCAAAAACTGATCAATGAGAGGGACAACGCCTTCTTCGCAGGGAAGGGCACACTGCTGTACAGCACCACCAGGGCTAACCTAAAGCGCGGCATCAACGAGGCCAAGGCAGACCACAGAGAGAAGATTGAGGAATGCTTCCTGAGCAACGACTCCAGGCGGATGTGGCAGGGGGTTCAGCACATGACAAACTTCAGAGCCAACAGGCTCACAGCCGCAGAGGACGACCCCCTGCTGGCGGAAAAGCTGAACTCCTTCTACGCCCGGTTCGACGAGGGGCGAACGGAGGTAACCACAACACAAACACCACTCTCTCCAGCTCTCAGCAGCCTCACCCTCACAGAGCATGAAGTGAGACGCGTGCTGAAGGCGGTGGACCCCAGGAAAGCCTCGGGGCCGGATGGCGTCCTGGGACGGGTGCTGAGGGACTGCGCCGACCAGCTGGCCGGGGTTTTCACCAACATCTTCAACCAGTCCCTGTCCCAGGCCACCATCCCACCCTGCCTGAAAACCTCAACTATCATCCCAGTCACGAAGAAAAGCACGGTGAGCTGCCTAAACGACTACCGCCCGGTGGCACTCACACCAATCATCATGAAGTGCTTCGAGAAACTAGTCCGGGCCCACATACTCACACGCCTCCCGCCCAACCTGGATCCATACCAGTTCGCCTACAGAGCCCACAGGTCCACAGAGGACGCCATCGCGACGACTCTCCACGCCACTCTATCCCACCTGGAGAGGGGAAACAGCTACGCGAGACTGCTCTTTGTGGACTTCAGCTCCGCCTTCAACACCATCCTTCCAGACAGGCTAGTGACCAAACTACTAGACCTGGGACTATCACACTCTATATGTGCATGGATCAAGGACTTCCTGACCGACCGCCCCCAGAGGGTGCGGGTGGGCTCCCACACCTCCACAGCCCTCAGACTCAGCACTGGGTCCCCCCAGGGCTGCGTGCTAAGCCCCATCCTCTACAACCTCTACACCTACGACTTCACCCCCGTCCACCCCAGCAACTCCATCGTAAAGTTTGCAGACGACACCACCGTAGTGGGCTGCATCTCGGGGGGGACGAGGCGGCGTATAGGGATGAGGTAGAGCAACTGAGCAAGCTGTGCAAGGTTAACAACCTGCTGCTGAACAAGTCAAAGACCCAGGAAATCATCGTGGACTTCAGGAGGAAAAAGTCAGAGATCCAGCCCCTGCTCATCGACGGAGAGAGCGTGGAGAGAGTCTCAACCCTCCGATTCCTGGGGGTGCACATACAGGATGACCTGTCCTGGAAGAACAACACAACAGCCACCATCAAGAAGGCACAACAGCGGCTCTACATCCTGAGAGTCCTCAGGAAGGAACACAACAAGCAGGAGATACTGGTGGCCTTCTACCGCGGCGCAGTGGAGAGCATCCTCACCTACGGCATCTGCAACTGGTTCTCCAGCTGCACAACCGCGGAGAGAAATGCGCTACAGAGAGTCGTGAGAACAGCCCAGAAGATCACCGGCGCCCCCCTCCCCTCTCTGGAAGAGCTGTACAACACACGCTGTCTCAGGAAGGCCTCCAAGATCTCCAGAGACCCAACCCACCCTGGGTACGTACACTTTACCCAGCTGCCCTCGAAAAGGCGGTACAGGACCATGGCCGCAAGGACAAACAGACTGAAGAACAGCCTCTACCCCAGGGCCATCCAGGCCCTGAACACAGCAAAGACCAAGGTTCTGGGCCCTGGACAGTCTGGACGGATTGATGGCAGCTGCTGGACTGAAAAAAAAAATATCTGGTGTAGTGCTGAGCCACAAATATGTACATTTCTAGCCTGCAAACTGCGACACTTCAAATGAATGTGCAATAACACTATGTGCAATATGACAAGACAACCCTAGTCGTCTATCTGTACAGTATAGTATAGTGGATAGTGTACATAGCCTTTATTTATGTAAACCAGCTCCTTCCCTTCTTGTGTTTTTTTAGTTGTTTTTTTTTCTTTCCTAGCACCGGGGGAGCCACCCCTCCTAAATTTCGTTGTTTGGTACCTGTACTATAGCAATGACAATAAAGACCATTCATTCATTCATTCATTCATTCATTCAATTAAACCTGCGACTATAGCTTTGTTAGTGGTAGCCACAGAGGGTCACATTATATGGAATGAACACTCATCTTTGTTGGTTTAACATCTTCACGAATATATCACTACTATTTTTATTGTTACTATGTACTATGTAACAATAATTCATAAGCATTAATGAACAGTCTCATAGGGCGTTCACATCGCCAAGGAACCGTTCCCGTTCTGGAACCGCCGAACCTTGGTGCTGTCTGGCGAACCAGCCCGCGTTCATACCAGTGTAACCAGAACTATCAGCGTCATCAACATTGGGTGACGAAGCGGCGGGATAAACAAAAATGTCACAAGATGGCAGCTACTTCACTGGAAATGAGGATAATATCTTCCACTACAGTATCTGAAATAAACACAATTTTCGATGGAAAAAAACAAGAGACACTTTCTAAACACATTCTCTTACTAACCAGCTGCTCGCGTGTGCCCGCGTGTGTGTGTGCTGAGCATGTGAGGAAGAGAATGATGAAACGTTTGATAATTTTTAAAAATCACTAATGATTAGATTTAGATTAAATTACATTTTGTCTCCTTCCTTCTTGCTAGTCTTCACAGCCTAGAATATGACACAATATAGAATATGACAACGTCATGGTTCAAGTTTTTGGTTTGCGCTGAGAACCATGATTTTCTGGTTCCAGCTGCGAACCAACTTTTCACCAATTTATTTTTGGTCTGAACACGCCGGCCGGTTCCAGATTTCGTTTGGGAATGCGAACCGGAATGGTTCCTTGGCGGTGTGAAAGCCCTATCACAGGCCTATCACAGGCACACCTAACTCCTGGATGCCATTACATAGTCATCAAGACTTAATCATCAACCGTCACTCTTTAAAGCATTGATTGATTGATTGATTGAAAACTTTATTAGAAGATTTGCAGAAGTAGGTACATGAAAGTACATATTACATACAAGGTCAACTAACAGGATAAAAACCCAAGAAAGCCACTGGCTTATATCAATTGGGGTCCTTGATCTGTATTTGTTTATAATGTATTTGTTTATAATGTATAGAAAGCTACTGTACTGGAAGATCTGTGATCTGAACCCCAGCTCTTTTGATATAATAACCACACTGTAGTATATCTCCTAAAGAACCTTGACATTGAGGTTTTTGATTCACTTTTGCTTGTTGGAGTGGCTGTTGGAGTTGTGTGGGTAACTGTGTGGGTAACCGCACTTGTGCACTTGTGGAAAGAACCAGGGGGGTAGTCCATCAACAACGCTAAAGGAAAATACAGGCTTATTCTGATAAGTCTCGCAAGAAATATCCAGGCTTATTTTGAAAAATCTTTAGTTATCAAAAATAAGCCTGGATTTTCCTTCATTGACATTGATGGAATACCCCCCAGGTGGCTGGATAGTTGATAGGGTGCTTTATTTTTCCAGTTCTTTACTGAACTATTGTTAGATTTCAAAACAACTACATTCTACTGTACAATGCTTTTCAAAACCACAAAATCACACAAAAGATATGCCACTGTACAACTGCAAAGCTTTCTTGTGATATCTCTACACAATTATTAGAAAAATCTATACACAAACATTATCCTGCTTTTGGTCTAATGTTGTTTATTCAGAGTAGCCTTCTTTCCACCTGACACGTTAGCCTGCGTTGAAGCCAGCCATTTTATCCCCATCACTATCCATCCATCCTGATCTTGGCAGGACACACCAGGCTTGAGGGTCAGAGCAAGGGTAAGGCATGGCCAGACGATCCCTGATCCCTGCCAGGTATGTTCCACTCTGTGCTCTTTGTGTTCTTCTGACATGCCTAAAAAGGGGTCGCGGCCCCCACCGTATCGACCCTCTGCTCCTGCCAGTGTTTGTGAGATAGCCGAGAATCCCATAGCAGGAAGAGGAGTGTGAGTGAGTGTGTGTGTGTGTGTGTGACCCCGCTCCTGCAGGTCTGCTGGCCCTCCTCCCTGCCGAGACCAGAAGGCTTGATCCTTGGTCCTGCCAGCTATGAGCACAGTCTGGGGCCACTGATGTCATAATGGCAGGAGCCTGTGGGCGGCTGCTATTGGTGAGTCCTTCTAGCGCCGGATTCCGGAGTTTCATCATCTGGTTGTATAATATTTCCGGGGGTGAGGGGAGGGCTGTAGAACTTTGGGTCGAGAAACAAGAATTGGTTATGCTCATGTGTACATAGCAATGTATCTGTGTTGTTATGGTTTAAGCGAACCTTTTCTTACGGGTGCCCTCCCCCACGTCAGTGTTTATGGTTCAGTCCTGTCTCCTGTAAAGAGCAGCAGCAGGGGCGAACCATCACATTTGGTTCCCAGCGTGGGGGCGGTTGGTGAGCTGTCGCGCTCCAACTATCCCATGGAGCTTTTCTTCTGTCTTTTCAGTGCAATTTTGACTAACCTCATTTGCATCTGCTAATTAGATCCTGTTAGCATAATTCATACACATGACACCCTTTTGAAGCTAATGAATAGATACATCTCCAGACAACTCGCAAAGAGCATATAATGAGGGTTCAAGTTACTCATATATACATGTTTCTGGAGTGGAGTGAAAACTGAGAAGAGAAAATCAGATGCATCACGTTTTGTACCTGAAAACCAACAAGGAGAGTCTGCAACTAACATGCTAATCAGAAACCATTAGCAACACACTAAACACAACAACCTACTGTACAGAATTTCCTCAGAAATCACATTTCGCCGTTCAGAAAGCATTAGCAAAGAAGTGACATCATGGTGTTAATCGCACATTATTCACCTTTTTGTTTTATTCAAAATGCCTGAAAATCACTTATAACATGCAGTATGTGAAACAGTACCACAGACAGCAATCTACATTTTTCTCATAGAAAACATGAATATTCAGATGGAAAATGTTAAATATGATTCATGGTATACAGCTCGATATTCACGGAGGCAGTGTTAGGTGTTGTGCACGTTGTCAAAATCAAAGGGGCCAGGCATTGAGCAGCAGATTTGGAGCTGGTTATCTACATAATTTAAACTCACAGTTGCTTAAATGTGACTGCTGTGTTCTCTAGTCTGTGGTTTAGAGTATGGGTTTAACCTTTAGTTTAACCTTGATCTCAATAGAAATGTACTGTGAGAGTTACCTTTTCACTAGAGATCAGTGAAATCACGTATCAGCTTAAACCATCTAAATTGATGGTTTAATGTGAGATTATAGAATATAAACCACTGGACATTCACAAATTGTGAGAAGCAGCCATAGTCTTCCTTCAGGAAAAGAGCTAGACGGTCCTCACTTACCCCGACGATGGGTTGAATAGCGCGGACACCTCGGATCTTAGTGTTGCCTCTGCTTGTCCTAGGCTTCTGGATAAATCGTGCCAAAAGCTCTCTTGGCTCACACTGACCAAGGGACGAATCTTGTCAGTGAGTCTGGACTCCAGCTGCCACCACCATAGACAGACAAGGTTTTTTCCTATGCTTCGAGGTGTTTCATCCAGCCACGACAGTCTCGTACTGGATGTGTCTGAGGCCGCTTGAGCACATGGTCTCCTGATAGTGGTAGTCCCGCTTGGCCTCCTTCATCTTCTTCTGGATCCTTCTCTGCATCGGCGCAGATGCATGCTTGTGTCCATGGCGTCCCTAGCATGCTACAGTTAGATAGACCACTCCTGCCTGCTGAGGGGCTTCCTCATGTAGACAGTCCTCTCACGTAGTGTTGTGAGGCCAGATGCATCATTACAGGGATGGGGAGCAGTTCACGAAGGACATTTAATGAGCAGCATCTGGTCACTCAATGAGAACCACCCATATCATAATTCTCAAGCTCCCCACTGTCCTAGCCTTGAGGCACTTTCATCCGTTCATACAAGGTTTTAATGTCCTGGTTTCATCGGACAGCACATCCTCAATGCCGTACAGCTTACGGCCCACCAGAAGCACCTCTCGTGGCGACCTTATAGTTCCATTCAGGAAAAGCACCTTCAGTAAGCAATCCTTCTCAGTGATAGCAATAGAAAACTGGAACTCACTACCCAACCAACTCAAAGACATACATACTTACTCCACCTTCACAACACACATGAAAGCCTGGCTGACACAGAACTATACTTGTCCTCATTAATCCCTCTCTGTGCTGCCTCTCCATAATGACTTTTTTGTATGTTTTGTTTTGTTTAATGTATTGCTTTTGTAAGTGCTTAATGTTGTGTGGCCTGTAATTGTCCTGTGGCTTCTATGTGCTTGAAATGTCGCTGCCCCCATAAGTGTGTATGTGGTGTTTGTTGTACCCCCTTCAATCACCTCAGCTTGCTTACTTGTGTTTTTTGGGGTACCAAATCACTAGTGTGATGTTGGGGTACCTTGTCTCAGCCACGTGTTCTTAGAATATTGAAATGTTTTATTTTAACTAATGGCGTTACTTTTCAGGATGCTATGTTGCAACTGGCCGGGGACTTCAGCTGAAAATTAGCCGACTAGGCTAACGCTGCCTTTTTTAATGTATTTTATATGGTTCATGTATTTGGATTGTCCTCGATATAATAAACTAATAAACTAAACTAAACTAGTATGTCAACTGCCATGGAGAGCCGCGTTTCAAGCAGCTCCTGGCCGTAGCACGGAAATGGTTGCTTTGGAGCAGCGACCATCAGTTGTCTCTCAGAGCAACACATGTACTAAATTCGGGAGTCGTTGGGAAGTCCCCTAGTAGAGGAATGATGGCTCCACCCGGATGTCGTCCAGGAGATGTGGAGACGTCACAGCAGGGCCGCTGCAGACCTTTACGCATCACAGGACAACGTGCATTGCTGCACATCTTTAGCGATAAAGATAAAGGATCGCACCACTTCTCTGGGCGTGGAAACAGTGGCTTGCCAGTAACCAGAGGTGCTCCTTTACGCATTCCCTCCTGTCAGCCTAATTTCTGTCACTCTGAACAGAGTCAGGTCTAATGGTCTATCTTTTCTCCTGATTTCCCCCGCATAGATCAGGGAGACATTAAAGCGGCTGCCGGTTTCACCAGCTGCTGTCACATTTTGTGAAGGGAGTGTACCACATCTGTCTGGTCTACAAGACACTTTTGCCATTTTGGGACTTTTCGCTGGTATTTATGTGCTTATGAGCAAGAGTCGACTTTGTCTTATAAGACGGCTTTGTGTTTGTATAGTTTTAAAAGCCTGCAACCTCTTTGGGAGTCTGGGCGCATTGCAAAAAAAAAAAGCAGGAATTGGGCTCTATTCAAGGGCATCTCTGTTTCAGAGATTTGTGCTGAAGCCAGTTGGGCTTCCCCTCACACTTACATGAGATTCTACTGCCTGGATATCCCTGCACCTTCTTTGGAGCCTATGGTCCTTGGCGCTGGAACTTAGTAGGGTGAACCAGATACATTTCCATGTACTGACTGGGCTTTTGAAAATGTCCCACAGTAAGATGTCGAACCGAGCCAACTGAAAGAGAACTTTGGGTTCTGGTATGGAACCCCTGTTCTCTGAAGAAGATGAGGGAGACATCTCACCAGATTGCCCCTCTTTTATGGGCTTGTAAAGAGGAGGTTTGCAGAATGAAATGGGGTGTGCATTGCAGCAGCCTTTAGACGCTGGGCTGAGGTGTCAGCCATGCAAAGCTCTGTTCCAGGCGTGATTGAGTAGGGCTTTGGTGATTAGGGTACGCAGGGGTGCATATATGAGGGAGATATTGCCCATATCCCTCAAACCCATAGTTTTGTATCTTGTCGGAGTAAGGTTCTTTTCTAAGCCCCTTGTGGGTTTCCCAGATTCACTTGCTTTGTTTTGCCATGTGTCATACTTTAATGTTCTTTATTCCTTTATTCCAA
Organism: Nansenia antarctica; assembly: GCF_963989245.1. NCBI lineage: Eukaryota > Metazoa > Chordata > Actinopteri > Argentiniformes > Microstomatidae > Nansenia > Nansenia antarctica. Next base: position 52,713,571 of record NC_137690.1, on the reverse strand, counting down.
TAAATACAATGATTTTACATTCACATGTTTAACACTGATTTTATCATATAGCCGAATAAAAAATACTGTAAATTAAGGAAATATTTTCTTGATTTTACATTGAAATATATATGTAGACTATTTAAATAATAATTCATACAGGGCGTAATTGTGTGGTTGAGGAAATGACAAACCAGTGGGAATAGACAAATTATGTATTTAATGCGTGCAAATAATTTCTTGAGGGCTTTCTGTAATGTGCAATACACATAATAGACTTGCAGTCAATCAATAGCGACAAGAGGTAGATCATGTCTACAGATTTCCTGAAAATCTGTTAAACGCCTGATGGATGTGACAGAGAAATCACGCTTAACTACCTTACAGGCGTAGCATGAACTAGGCAAATACTTTTGGGGGGAATTCCCTCAAAGTGCAGCTAAACTAAAAAAATGCTAGGTGACAGAGCAATAGCCTCGTAATGTTTAGTCCAATAATACGTCCTTGTTAAAAGTGGGTTGCTCGGTTGAGGAGCACCTGATTCACCAAAGCCCCAGTGGGGTGCCTGAATAATATCAAATATGGCCTTATGGTCTGGCCTGGAACGGAAGCTACAGGACACGACGTGTGTGTGTGTGTGTGTGTGTATCTATCATCAACCTATGCATGTCTGTGTGTGTGTGTGTGTGTGTGCATGTGTGTGTGTGTTTCCCGTCTGGTCTCTCCAACCGGTTGATCTTTCACATTTTGTGCGGGCAGGAGGGACATGAGGCTGCCAGGCTGCACTCAGAGCCTGGGTATGGTTAGCGGTGTCTGCTCGGCATTCATTAGCACCTCCCAAGCTGTCTGCACTTTCACCAAACGCTGTGTAACATGCACTGGCTCCCCGCTCCACCCGCTCCGCACTCCATCACCCCGGCTAAGGCCTTCCCCACGCGTTGGCTGCGCTCAGCCACAGCTGAGGCCTCCGTCTTGGCTTGGGCCTGATCAACTTTTGGAGGAGTTCAACACCGCACAGAAGAGGCAACTGTCGAGAGACAAAAGTCCTCAAAAAGTGATCCTGTGGCGATTGACTTTGGCTGGTTTACTGTATGTTCACCACAACAGAATTGACCCTGTAGTTGACTGTCTTGATAGACAACTCCAGTAAAGTTTAGTAGCACATTTAATTGTTCTCCACTATACACGCTATTCTCACTTTCAGTTGTGTTCCTTCGGCTGTGTTCCGCACTCGATCGAAAAGTCACATTCGATTTCACTGGACTTCATACCATGAACAACAACCAAACTCTTGCTCGACCCTCTACCACGACTAACCCACGTAGTCTTATATAAGCCCCTCCCCCCCAAAGCATCCTGGCACTTCTAACCTCCCCCGGTCACCCCTGGCTGGTCCAGGCAGACTATGAGCTGATCGGCAGCACTAACAGGTGCTACACCTAAGAACTTTCGGCAATCAAATCGGGGCAATCGATTAAGCAAGGTGATTTTATTCAGAGTGTCTGCAAGAAAAACACATGCATTCACAAACACACACACGCGTACGCACACGCGCGCACGCACGCATGCACACACACACACACACACACACACACACACACACACACACACACTCCAGCTGTTTTATGTACAGCACTCAGGCGACCGGGTCACTTGGTTTTTACACTTTACACCATCTTGCAACTTAATGACAGCACCCCTGAGAGACTGAGAGAGAGATAGAGAGAGATAGAGAGAGCGAGAGAGAGAGGGATAGAGAGAGGGGGAGAGATGAGCAGTGACCTGAGCAGTGCACCTGATGTGGCAGGACACAACATGGCACGCTTTCGGGCTGATGAAGTGTCTATCCCTCCCTCTCTCTCTTTCTTCTAATCTCCCTCTTTCTTTTTTTCCTCTCTCTCTCAATCCCCTCCTCTCTGTTTCACCCTTTCCTTCTCTTTCACACTCCTTCACTCTACCCACCCTCTCCTCACTCGCCCCCCCCCCCCCCCCTCTCTCTCTCCCTCCATCCTCACAGGATCAACAGGCAGGGGATACCTCTGAGAGCTGAGACCAGGGTGCAAAGAACACAGCGGGAGAGGTGTTTACCATAGGCCTGGCAGCCTACCAGCTAGACTTCCTTTAACACCATCAAGCCTCTGCCACGCAATCTCAATGAAGAGGGTAGTCTTGTTTTTAACATGATCTAGCCCCTCTGCCACACAATCTCAATGAAGAGGGTAGTCTTGTTTTTAACATGATCTAGCCCCTCTGCCACACAATCTCAATGAAGAGGGTAGTCTTGTTTTTAACATGATTCTAGCCCCTCTGCCACACAATCTCAATGAAGAGGGTAGTCTTGTTTTTAACATGATCTAGCCCCTCTGCCACACAATCTCAATGAAGAGGGTAGTCTTGTTTTTAACATGATCTAGCCCCTCTGCCACACAATCTCAATGAAGAGGGTAGTCTTGTTTTTAACATGATCTAGCCCCTCTGTCACGCAATCTCAATGAAGAGGGTAGTCTTGTTTTTAACACAATCAAGTCTCTGCCACGCAGTGTCAGAGGAGGGTAGCCCTGTTTATTATTATTATTATTATTATTATTATTATTATTATTATTATTATTATTATTATTATTATTATTTTAACACAATCGTCTCTCTATGCCACAGTAACAGTTGTGGGTGACCCCTTTTGTTCCAGCCCAGCATTCGCACACCTGAATCCACTGATCAAAGGGTTGATGATTAGCTGAGTTGATTAATCAGATTTAGTAGCTAGTGTTGGGCAAGACCAAAAATGGGCCTTCCCAAAGGGGCCCTCAGGACTGAAGCTCAGACACACTGAGCTAACCAGTTAGCTTCCCATTTCCACTGTGAGGTTGATTTGATCAGAATGTTTCAATTTAGTTTTGAAGGGTATATTTCTGTTCCTAGTGCTAATAAACTAAGTTACTGTAGAGAACAGTATATGAGACAAAGAACTAGCCAAACCAGACACCAAGTATGTCTTGCAGCTATCTGAGCAATGTCTGGTGAACCATAAATCACCATGTAATTCACTTTCACTGCTAGTTGTCAGTCTCATCTATACAGAGGCTGGATATGCCACAGTATATCTGCTAGCCTGCGGGCTAGCGTAAATGCTAAGGGCTTTGAAGGGTAATGCGGACTGAAGGTTTGTGCCACTATTCTATGGTATTCATTTAAGGCAAAGCATGTTCTCAGTGATCTCTTCTCTTCCCAAATCCACTCAGTCAGATTGACAGGCACTTGGAATTTAGTTTGAGGCCAATTAGCACAACAGAAGACAACCTCCAAAAGCCCCCAAAAAGCTGTTCTTTTTTTCGTTCAGTCCAACAAGGGGTTAACAGCATGTGATGGGGAATGTATTTCAACGCTAACTCACGTCATTTTCAATACAATCATGGTAGAGAGATAGGGAGGGAGGGTAGACTGGGAGTCTAGGGGCCAATTAACACCTATGATGCATCTGCTGCTTGTTCACCCATGCAGGGTCTCAGCCTGTTCTAACACTGGAAGTTAGAATGATCTCTAAGCATTCTGTAGTTAAGCATTCTATGCATTCTATCTCTTCAGTATTCTATAGTAAAGGTAGACTACCGTGTACATATCATCCTGCTCTCTTCTTTCTGCCATTTGCGTAACATTTTTCTCCTTCCCATCTTTTTTAATCTGAATAATCAAATTCATTTCTAACCTCGACAGAGAGTGAACTATTCTATTTCAATCGTCATGTTTAGATTCTATTCTGTTGATCTTTTTTCTCTCTTATTTCATCGTCAACAGTGTGTTGTGACATTCTTGTGCAAATGCACTTTAAACTCAAATAAACTTAAGCAGTTAAAACTTAACAACAATAAAAAAGAAAAGAAAAAAAAACATATTCTATTCTATTCTGTTCTATTCATACAGTAGCATGTTCCAATCAAAGCATTCAGACAGACAAAGGTGAATTCTGTGCTGGTTGCTGGTGACTGGATTTGGATTGGCACTGTGGTAAACATCCTCCTCAGAGGAGGGCAGAGCTGCTATGGGGCCCACACCACTGCCTGCCTGGGACTAATTTTAGGTTCTGCCACGCGCATGGGACAGCCTGCTGGGCCCAAGATGGGCCCTCACCACACCACGCCACGAACGAACAAACGAATGGTGGGCGAAGAAAGAGAAAATTGATAAACCCACGCCAGTTTTGTTTTCCAAGTGAACAATCCCAGCATTGTTCAGCAGGGGCTCTGGCAACGTCTGGTAGGGTGGTTGATTGTTTTGTCATATTAACAACTTTAGAAAATAGATTTCAGGAGATTTTATCTGGTTTCAGGTTCCAAGTATGTAGACTTTGTAGAACAGTTTGTTTTGTGCACATAAGTTAATATAAATAGGAACAAAATAATATAACCACATGTAAGTTAGACCAGTGGAAAATATTTTGTTATGCCTGAGTGAGAGTGAAATTACGGTGAGAGTTTCATATTCAGGTGCAAGAAACAGCCCTGGACTCTCGCTTTCTGAAAGAGAAAGGCAAGAGCATTTTACAATAATTTAATACAAAACTGGGGGCCCAGCAATACGACCCTCCTGGTACCCCCTTGTTTGCTGGTGTTCTTCTACAGCCGATAGCTGCGAGTCGAGTACCCCAGTCTACTTGACCCAGGATGAATGCATCCAAACCATAACTGCCTCGACACTGTGCCTGCAGGCTACGACACGTCAGCCCCCTTTCTCCTCCGACTCAACATGAGCTGTTTGGGCAGATGCTAAATGCAAACGGCGTACCCCCAACCCCTCCTCCCCCCCTTTACCCCCCTCTCCACATTCAGTGTGTTGGCCTTTGTCTGCTCTAATTGAGCCCCCCCACTCCATTTAATGGGCTGTTTAATACTTATTGAAACAGAGCTAGTGCTGCAGGTTAAATACATCTTAATGCAGCGCTTTAATCCCTTCATTAAAAGAGATGTAAGGCCGGTCGAGGGCCCCAAGATTGCCTCCATTAATTAGGGGGCCTCTGCGCCCTGTCGTACCCCATAGAAGGGCAGAGCGGCGGGCTGTACTGTGAATAGTGGGAGAGGAAAGGATAGAGAGAGGAGAGGATACAGAGAGGAGAGGAGTGGAGAGGAGAGGAGAGGAGAGGAGAGGAGAGGAGAGGAGAGGAGAGGAGAGGAGAGGAGAGGAGAGGAGAGGAGAAAGAGGGGCGCAAACACCCAAAATACAAAATACAGCTGGAAGAATTGGAGATCAGGAGTTTTTTTTGGTATCAAAGCCGTGTGCCTAAGGAAGCATCGTTAAGCTGTGTTGCTCGGTAAAGATCTCTTTGGTGTATTTTATTCTAAACATTTATTTATTTTTGTCAAGGAGTTAGAGAATTAATGAGTTCATTCATATATATGACAAATATGTGTGCAGACTTTAAAGTCATCAATTAGGATTCATGTAAAGGATTTTAACATACGTATCAAAGTTTTTAACAATATCTTGATTAAGTGAAATTTGACCATTGTTTAACCCAAATAAATGTAGAACTTATAAATTACAATTTGTATTGTATACTGCTTCTTTATGTTACTGTATACATTACATTTAATTCATTTAACATTCATTCATTTACCACTTGTTTTGAATGTGAGGTTTATGCTCTTATACAATATTATAATTAGAATTCAATGTAATCCAAGAGTGCAGTGTTGGCAGTGAGTTAGCGACCCCCGTGCTAATGTTCTGACTCCTGTATAGGTTGGCGTGCTCCATGGCAGGGAGGCTATGGTGGTGGGCATGGCCCAGTTTGGTCTTGTCTGGGCTGTGGGCCATACTCCATGGGTCGGGGGGCATGGTTACAACCCTCTAACCCACCCCCGGCACCCCCCCCTCCTCCCAGCCCTTTCCAGGGGAGGCTGGTGGAGGTAGAAATTGGAGAACAAGCTCATTGTAATTCATGGGGTGGATCCCCCACCCCCCCTGTATTTGGCTAAATGCCAAAAATGTAAATGTAAATGTATTTACTTTTCTCTCATCACGTTTGAAGACACCTTTTGATGAGGAGCATGCAGAGTAACACCACAGAGAGGCTAGAGGAATAGACCTCCATTGTTTCCATATGTCTCTCCTATAGACTGTGATTACAGGTATAAGGCCCGTGCATACACATTTGAATATAGGAAATTGAACATTTTAAATACTTTTGTCTGAAAGTTATTTGTCAGAAATATACATTTTACTATCACAGCAGCCCCATTCTGCTACTAGTTTAACCCACAATGGATTGTGTCAGAGAACAAAACACTGAGGCAGTGCAGGACAAGACTTCTCCAGAGTTGGACTAGCAGATTGTGATCATCTTGAACGCCACTCTTCTCCTCTGCCCCCCCGCTGCTGCTCTCCGCTTACATTTCCCGACACTTTGAGAGCTTTTCTCGCTGTATATTTTATCACTTTCTCTTAAGACTTGAGCTCAGCAGCTCCGCCTCGCATCCTCTTAATAAACACAGCCAAAAAAACGAGACGACTCGCTCCTATGATTTCTTCTCTTTTTTTTCTCCCCCCCCTCTCTCTCTCTTGCTGTCTGTCTCCCTCTCTTCCACTCTCTCTCTCTCCCTTTCGCTCTCTCTCTCCCTTTCTCTCTCTCTCTCTCTCTCTCTCTCTCTCTCCCTCTCCCTTTCTCTCTCTCTCCCTTTCTCTCTCTCTCTCCCCCTTTCGCTCTCTCTCTCCCTTTCTCTCTCTCTCTCTCTCTCTCTCTCTCTCTCTCTCTCTCTCTCTCTCTCTCTCTCTCTCTCTCTCTCTCTCTCTCTCTCTCTCTCTCTCTCTCTCTCTCTCTCTCTGTCTTCCCCGATTTTGAGCAGAGCAGGCGTATGGAAGCAGACACACTTAACAGAAGAATTTCACACTGTATTAGTAAAATGTATCTTTTCACACCTGTAAATATCACGCTTGATAGGTTGGGTGAACCAGATCTGCTAAGGGAAGACCGCATCCCTCGTGAGCTTGGAGGAAAATTATATCTCATAACCAAATTGTCTATAGAGAAAACACACTGTTCCCAAAATGATATGAAGATGATGTAAACGATTTTAACTGTGAATTTCTTGCTGTCGTTTGACATTGTTTTTCTTTTTATATATGAAATCGAACATAACATAAAATCACAGGACAATGATAATTATATTTTTGCTCTGTAATTGTGTTGTCCATTTAAGTTCACGGATTGGAAAATTGACATATAGTGATATAAGGATATACCTAAATACCATCAGAAATAGATCATTCTTCGAGGGTCTCACAAGGGTCTGATTAACCTGTTTTAGAATACTAAATAAAACTCCAACAACATAACTGAACATTACACATCTCCATTTGTGTTTTATTTAAATGTCTCCTTCCCTCTCCTGAGTCTTATTCTTACCATTTTGGTCTGATTTCCTGTTTGAGAAAAATAACTAGTGCAATTTGCACCATGGTGCAAACACTTCATGACTCAGGCCTTGAATGTATACGGTATTGTAAACAGAATGTAAAGTGCATTTCGTTGTCTGGTACTTACTCTGCAATGTCAATAAAGTTTAATCTAATCTAATCTAATATAATGTAATATAATTTAATCTAATCGTTGCTAGTTTTTATAGTGTAAAAGCTGGTACAACACTGACACTCTGCAGTGAGACACACGTTACATTGTACTGTGCCAACGAGGAAGCACAAGCATGTCATGACAACATTGGAACAAGGTTGTGTGAGGTATGACAGTTTACGTTACAGTTTCTGTTTTATCTTAACAAATTAAAACAAAACACACACACACACACACACACACATACACACAAATACTAAAACAACCCCCTCCCATGGATCTCAGCCCCGAGACTCATTTCCTGCAGCCACCCTCTTCCACACCTACCCCTCTAACTCCATCACCCCAGCCTCTATCCATGGGGCTTGGGGCTGGGGTTGGGTTTTAGCTGGGAATGGGAATGGGGCTGGGAATGGGGCTGGGGCTGGGGCTGGGGCTCTGGCAAGGGCTATGGCTGGGGCTGGGGCTGGGGCTGGGGCTCTGGCTAGGGCTCTGGCTGGGGCTAGGGCTGGGGCTGGGGCCTCACTCCTCACTCACACTTGGCTCAATGTGTTAATAGATCCGATGCCATCTTATTTTCTCACTTTGCTGAGATGGCGAGGGGCGGCCAGGCGGGAACGTCACTCTTCTGCGCTGCAAGACCTAGAAGGAAGGAGAGAGGGAGGAGAGGAGGGGGGGAGGAGATGGCGCGGGGGGTAGCAGCACTCTACCATGGGGGTCAAACAGGAGGCAGGGGGCACAAGTTCAGCCGTGCACAGTAGAAGAAAGGATTGGATAAGGAGTCGAGCGAGGGAGCGAGAGAGGGAGGGAGAGAGGGATGCCATTGCGTTACTGCTTTTTTTTTCTCTCTAAATCCTCTTTAAATAGGATGCCTCGGGGGGGCACTGTTCGTGATTGGCCGAGAAGCTACAGCAGGGATCACAGGTTCCTCCAGCCTGTCCACAAGACCTCCATAGCGCCACTTTCTCATCTTCTTATTCACAGCTGGGCAAGTCAGAGGCAGGAGGGCCAACATCTCTGCCTTTCAGGCTGTGTTCCTTTTGAAAGACTGTAAATTGTCTGTGTGTTATACTGACCTGTTCTTCCACTCTTGTTACGATCTTGCTACTGTATGTATCCATTTGACTGGAGACTCGTCTGTGACATCGAATGGATTTAAATGTCATCTTTATAGACTGACAGGCTTTAACATACAGCTATTGTGCACACTTACCACAAACCACATACAAGAAAATATGTTTGTGAGAGACTTTTTCTTTTAAGGAGTGGAGCACACGCATCTCCTTATTTTCACATTTATTGAGACAGTAATAAGATGTACAGGGAGAGGGGATGACAGGACAGAAGAGGCCAAGAGGGTCTCGAACCCACAACCTTCAGAAGTGGGTATATATACAGTATTGTCAGGAGCATTACCACTAAGGCACAACTTTTCCTAAGACCTAGAAATGAAAATGAACAATTCACAACAAATACAATAGTAAGCACCCTTTTTAACATCATTCTGACTGTGTGATTATAGGAGGAATGTACTGTGTACTGAATATATGTTTTAACATGACATCTCATTGTATAATAATAATAATAATAATGATGATAATAATAATAATAATAATAACAACAACAACAACAATAATAATAATAATAACAACAATAATAATGATGATGATAATAATAATGATTATTATTGTTGTAATTATTTATCTTTTTTGAACAGGGACAATGTACAACAACAACAACAGTACATCTTTTTATTCAGATTTATTGAGAAGGACAAAATATGATCAGTCCCGTTGATTCACAATGGAGTGCTTTTTGTGTTCTAAAATGTAAGAAAATCACGTCAAAACTAGACCACAAGCACAGCAAGAAATCTATAAAAGCACAAGTACATAGGAATCCCTGCCTTGAATCTCACCTACAAAAAACTCCCACGCATTGAAACTGAGCATGAGTCATTGGGTGGCATCTGTCAGTCACAAGGGGTTGTTCTGGAAACCTTATTTTAAGCAGCTGACAGTACTTCAGTTTCATATGCAGGCCTGTTTTTATTTTCACTGTGTTTTGGAAGCATTGCAAGAAATCAACTAAAAGCCACTGCAAGAAAGAGGCTACATTTGAGCTAACTACAGCAAATCTCTAGGTAGAGTGTGTAGAAAGTTCAGTCTGCATGATGCCATTTTGTTCTAGTTCACCTACAGCAGCACAGCCCATAAACATGCCCTTAACAGAGGCACATCCAACATGGAGCCAGGACGCAACCGACTTTGGACACTTGTCACCATGTCAGAGTCTCTGATCATCCAAGAGACCTTGGACGCCTCTGTCCTGTCCCATCCATTCCCAGGATCTCAAAGGTGACAAGGATCAGAAATTCTCAAAGTTCACATCGCCGTCTCCCTGTGTCAAGAGGCAGAAGAGGAGGAGGAGCTCGCGGGACGACAAGGCAGTGGCACGTACAGTAGTTTGGCTCCGAGCCAAGTGTGTCTTAAGCGTTTTGTCTCCTCACCTTCCTGTGGCCCTGTCACGTTGATCTCACCCCCCCCCCCCCCCCCCTCCCCCACATCTCAGGGAGGGGGGGCTGGAGATGCGAGGTGACAGCCAGGGTGGCTTCCATGTCACTGAGGTGAGACCCAGGCTCTCGGGCGGCGGTGAGAGACCCTGACTGGGGGTTGCCCTCTGGGTCGGCCGCGTGTGAAAAACAACAATCCTTTCCTTCTCCTGGTGGTGTGTCTCACCATGACGGGACTGTCAGGGCTCAGGGTGGGGTGGGACCCTCCTCCCCTCCCTCCCCTCCCTCTAACCCTGTGTGCTATAGGCAGAATGTGCGTGTGTGTCCCCTCTCTTCATGGCGACATCCAGGTCCAGCAGTGGCGGATTAGGACGCTGTCATGAAATGTGACAGTGTGTGAAAACGTTCATTGTGGTTTAATGGAGGAGACGCGGGAGGGATGCTGGGGCGCTGGGAGGCCGAGGCTGTCTGTCTGAACCCCGTCTCCCAGAGGTGAGAATTGATGGAGACTTGTCAAAGGTTACAGAGGGCTAGAGGCCAGATACAGTACACAGGACATAGAGACAGGGACTTAGGTACAGTACACACACATACACACACACACACACAGACACACATGCACGCGCGCGCGTGCACACACGCACACACACACACAACATTTGTTGCATGTGTGTATGTGTGTGTGTGCGCGTGTGTGGGCCTGTGTGTGTGTGTGTGTGTGTGTGTGTGTGTGTATGTGTGTGTGTAAGTGCTACATCAGGCTACATCTTGGCTGTCCCTCCTTCATCCCCACTACTCCCCTGTACAGTTTCTCTACTGTAAATAAATTAAAATAGTAAAAAGAAAGAATAATAAAGAAAAAAGTAATTCTTCCTTCTTCTAGCATTGTAACTGCCAATGGCCCCTGGTCCTAGCATAGATTTGTTTTTCTTATGATGACTGATGGATAGATGATTCACTTACTTAGACAAATGTATTTGTTGTTGTTGGATAAAGGCGTCTGCTAAATGTAAAAAATTGAAGTGTGCATGTGTGGGTGTGTGTGTGTGTAAGTGTGAGTGCTTGTCTATGTGTGTTTTACATATATGTGACATGTTCTAATTGTTAACATTACATTGTTAGCAGGCTCACAAAACAAGCTGTGTTAGTTGACTAGCGATGTGTCATTGATTTTCAACAACACAGAGATGTATTCACATTTTTCGAAAGAAAAGTCAGATCATTACATTGGATCCCGATATGAGGACCAAAACATTAGAACGTGTCACATATTTGTATTTATTAAGGGGAACACACTGAGATCAAGGTCATCATCTACAATACAAATACCATTTCAAAACAGAATATACATACATATAAATAAATAAATAAAACACATACAAATTCTAAATACACACACACACACACACACACACACACTGATTAGTCCAAATAAAAGCATGTGTGTGAGCTGTGCTCCAACCTCAGTCTGCCATACAGATCATACCATGTGGGCAGAGGGTGGTGTGAGCTGTCAGCTGCCTTCTACCCTGTGCCCTTTGATGACCTCACCTCCAGTTTCTAACAGTCACAGCAGTCTCCCTATATCCATGACCTTTGACCTATTGCTTAACATCAAGACTGAGGGTATGGCTACACGGCGGCGGATTTGGCTGAAGACGGTGACGATATGAAAACTCTGTGAGGGTGTTTCCGTATCGTATTTGGAGTCGTGTGGTCGGCGATACAGGAGTGTATGTAGAAAACGATGACCTAGAGTCAAAACTCAATAAAGTGTGATTGATTGATGTACCGGTATATGCGCATTGTGCTACAGACACATTTTTCACACCACGACAAACATGTGATACATGTTCCAGTTATATTCTTTGAACAACAGAATAGCAAACGTTAAGTTACTCAGATTAATAACGTATGAATGAAAATGTATGAATGTAATGAATGAAACAGATGACCCAACCATTCAAAGCAAGACTTGTGCTATAAATAGCCTACACTTGATAAACCAGTGCTGTGATGTTATTGATCGTCTTAGATACATCTTAGCAAGAGGCACTTCAACAATTGTCATAAAGTTTATTATGCATCAGCTCTTTTTATACAACCTACGTTTACACAGATTAATAACATATACATGCCATATCTTGAATGCAGACGTAATGTAAGTGGAGAGGAGATTGATCGGGGGTTGACATTACTACCGAATGAATGAATTTCTATTTTTTTTACGGTACTGTCTCAATTCTATTTGAATCATTTTCTGGGTCTACCAGTACGAGCATGCCCAGAGTACCTGAATACACGATTCCATGTGGCCAGAGATTCTTTTGCACGACGATGAGAAAACGCTTGTGTAGCCAGAGATCAGATTGACCCCGAAATGGTGTTTCTGTGTGTAATTATGTAATTATATTATATTCAATAGTGCTGATGTTTTTGTCATTAAATTACTGTGCACAATAAGAGTCATAAACAAGCTAATACTGATGCAATGAGAGAAGGAAATATCAGAGTGAGTGAGTGTGTGTGTGTGTGTGTGTGTGTGTGTGAGTGTGTGTGTGAGTACAGTATTGTGCTAGTGCTGCCCTCCCTGTCCTGAACAGGCTTTGTCATTGAAAGTGAACCAGAGGGGGTTGAGGTCACATGTGACGTACTGTACACACACGCGCGCAAGAACACACACACACACACACACACACTGCCCTTCAGTGCCTGGTAATGGGACCACCCTGCTGAGACCCGGTAATGTCACTGTTTGCGAGGGCCAGCGGGGTCTCTGTCCACACAGTCAGAAGGGTCAGGGCCCCCACAGCAGGACACATGGTGTGTGTGTCTGTGTTTGTGTATGAGTGCGTGCATGCGTGGGTGTGTGTGTGTGTGTGTGTGTGTGTGTGTGAGTGCGTGCGTGCGTGTGTATGAATGTGCGTGTGTTTATGCAGGCTGTACAGGTTTGTATGGGGTGGACGGGGGCGGACGGGGGCGCACACATCCTAGAGCCAATACCTTCAGTAATGCCAAGCTAGTCTGTCAGGCCCTTTCTCTGCGCTACCGGCCTTGGCACCCCACACTGAGGAAGGCATACGCTGGCATAGGTTGGCATAAGCTGCCTCACGGCGCTGCATATTATTAACTGGACCATTGGGCAGCTTGGCCACGGAGGCGGCCCGGGTCCGGGCATAGGTCCATAGGGCACGGACAAGGGCAAGAGGGACCCTGCCATGGTGGAAGGAGCTGTTGTTGTTTGTTGTTGTTGTTGTTGTTTACATGTTTGCGTTTGTGCTGACTTTGAAACTAACATGATGAGTATTATTTTTTTATCGCATCAATGTTGATGTCTCACACTCTGCGAAGGATAGGTGGAATGTTGTCGGGAAAGATTCATGTTTGGAGGAAGTTTGAGGCGTATCGTGTCATGGATGGCCTGTGCTCCTCTCTGGCAATGGGGAAATACAGTCAAATCATGTTAGTCTTTGGTTTTGTTTAATGAGACACATACTAAACAGTGCTGTTTTGCAAGTTAGTCACTGTATGCCGATATAATACAGTACATCAGGGGAGGCTGGTGGAGGTGGAAATCAGAGGACAGGCTAATTGTAATGCATGGAGCAGGATGAGGAATGGTATGATATTTGACAGGCACCATTCGATTTTCACAACAATATGTCAGATCCATTGAAAAATGTAATCTCCAATGAGATATATCCTATGTGCTGTACAAGAGGGTTAAATTGAAGCCAAAACTACAAGCAATTGTGCACTTGCATGTTGGTCAAGTGTCAAATTCAAAGATCCAAAGATTCAGTTCAAAGATCTCACTGAGACAATAAAGGGTTAACTGAGCTTTTACAGCAGCAATCCAAGAAGCTGTCTTTATGCCCCATGATCAAGTCTTTACTTTCACACCTCTAACTTCAGAAGGGTGTGACTTCCTTCTGCTGCACCCACCACTTACTCTCTCTCTCTTTCTCTCTCTCTTTCCTTCTCTCTTTCTGTCTCTCTCTCTCTGTCTCTCTCACTCTATCTCTCCCCATCTCTCTCTCTCTCTCTCTCACTCTCTCCATCTTTCTCCATCTCTCTCTCTCTCTCTCTCCATCTCTCTCTCTGTCTGTCTGTCTCTCTCGCCCCCCCTTCACTAATATGGTGACTTGTTCACTTGCTAACCCCAGTACAGTACTTCTCTCTTACATACTGTACAAGTATCTTTACTTTTCCTACACCCTCTTAGCCATAGTACCCCCCCCAAAACTCCTCACCCCACAAACATACCCTTCCTTCCACTCCCCTAGCCCCCCCTCACCCCACTCTCCTCTCCTCTCCTCCTCTCCTCCTCTCCTCCCCTCTCCTCTCTTCCACTTCTCTCCTCTCTTCTCCTCTCTTCTCTTCTCCTCTCCTCCCCTCTCCTCCCCTCTCCTCCTATCCTCTCCTCTCCTAGAGTGTGCAGCCATGCTCTCTGGCCTGTTACAGTGGTTGAGCATTACAGGGTGTTTCACGCCTCTGTGCGTCAGGCCAGACCACCAGGTGGTGACAGGCGGCCACACGCAGGGTAAACGGTACGTATGGATCGCTGGGGCCACCAGGGTTCACCGCAGGGCCAGGTCAGAATCAGGAGAGGTGAGCTCCGCACACACACACACACACACACACACACACACACACACGCACACACACACACACACACACATACTGTCCGTACACTCACACTCACACACACACACACACACACACACACACACACACACACACACACACATACTGTATGTACACACACACACACACACACACACACACACACACACACACACACACACAGTGATCAACAGAGAGGCAAGTAAGGCAAGAGAATTGCTCCAAGGTGACTCTTATTTGAGGGAGGGAGGAAGGGACATACCCCTGAGGAGGAGAACAACAAAGAAGGGGTAGAGTGAAGACACCAGAGACTCTCTACAGAGAGAGACAGAACACACTGAGGGCAGCGGGGGTTGGTGGCACAGGGGGCCGACACCATCCCAGCCCTCACCCCTAGAAACACAATCAGACTACATGGGTCCCTAATGCTTTTTGGGAGTACAGCCACACCCCAGGAGAGACAAGGGGCTAAAAGCTCAGCTCTCTCTCTCTCTCTCTCTCCATCTCATCTATCCATCCCTCCATGTCTCCATCCCTCCATATCTCCATCTCTCTATCCCTCTATCTCTCCATCTCTCCATCGCTCCATATCTCCATCCCTCCATATCTCCATATCTCTATCCCTCCATCTCTCCACACTCAATCAAACACAAAACAGTCACCTGTGTTTATAGTGTACATGCGCTACAGTTGTCTATTTCCCAAGCGATCCACCACTCTGTCACAGCTCATGTACTGTACACATGAAAACACACATACGCAGCACAATAAACCATCCACCCATCACTCATGATCACTAACGATTCAAACAAGAAATGATAAGAAAACATAAACGACAAAAAAACCACTGCCTTGTTATGATTTCATACGCACATCCTTGTTCATCATAATCCAGTTCCATGCTACAATAAGCATGGGAGAGCCAGGGCATCTGATTAATAGTTTGTGACGAGGGGCTTATGCACTGTGACAGCGAGCGACCACCAACTGTGTTTTAATTCTGCCTGTCAATGTGTCCACGGGAGGGGAGACAGAGCATTGTCTCTGCTCAGGTCGTCAACATGGATACGCCTGTTCTATGAAGTGACAATGCCAAACTGGATAGAATCTGAGGGACAGTTATAATAATAATAATAATAATAATAATAATAATAATAATAATAATAATAATAATAATAATAATAATAGTAATAATAATAATTATAATAGTAATAATACTAGTAATAATAATAATAATAATAATAATAGTAATAATAATAATAATAGTAATAATAATAATAATAATCTCTCCTCTTGTGTTGGGAGGAGATAGATAGAGCCTAGATGGTCTTTTACTGTGCATCAGTGTGACACCTAGCAAGCAATGGCTGGGTTCGTAAACTCGCTCTGAGAGCGCCGGAGCGCACACTGGGTTCAACGTCATAAAGGGACCAAGTAATTGAATTGGAGGGCATTCCATGAGTGCTGATCCGATTCCAGAGCAAATTTACGAACCCAGCCATTGCTTGTTAGGTGTCACACTGATGCACAGTAAAAGACCATCTATCTAGCTCTATCTATCTCCTGTTATAGGCCCTGAGGAGATTTCTATTTATTTAAATAGAGGTGTTCAGTATCGAGAGAGAAGGATGCTTCCTCGTACCAATGTGATCAGTGACATGCAGGTCTGGATATAATGTATGCTAACCAGGCCATTGCATCAGGGGGTTTAGCGTTAGCATTAGCGTTAGCATTAGCATCCTCTCTGCTCCATCCCTGACCTTTCCCCAGATCTCCTCAGATTAGCACACACCCTGTCTCACTCCTGTGAGCGGCGGAGACGTGCTCGATAACGGTCCTGTCTCGCCTGCTTAACCCCTTCACCGCTGACACCTCCCCTACACAACACACACACACACACACACACACACACACACACACACACACACACACACACAAACACACAGACACACACACACACACAAATACACACATGCAAACGCACACTCACACGCACACACACACACACACACACACACACGCACGCACACTCAAACGTTGCTTGTATATGTTCTCATGCAGTATCATAACAAGCTATGACATCTGTTAATATCCATTGGACCTCATGCAATATATATGAATGGAGCACCACAAACGTGGATGGATGGATTCAATACAACATGACAGCGCATCTATACAGCGGCCGTCCGATGGATCCTAGGTTGACTATCGCTATTGAGCTCAGCGGCTGGCTTCTCCAGTGTCAGTGAAAGGGCCTCTGAGGTATTTGTAGACCGCTCTTGTTGCTGCATTGTTGTTGACTGACTCCCTTCTCTTGTGTATCTCTCTTCCTCTCCTCTGGCTGGGGTTTGTTGTTCTATGTGTACAGACATGGCAGGAACACGGCTGTTTCAGCCTGAGTGAACACAGAGACAAGGGCTCTGGAGCTCTGCACCGCCGTCCGCCTGCTCCTCTACCTGCCCTACACGGCGCTGCGCAGGCCCCCAGGCCCCCTGGCTCACCGTGCCCACTTAGACACAGGGAGGTAAGAGAGGGGTCGTGTATCCAGGCACCTTGTACAGCTGTAGAGAGAAGTGATCCACCTCTCACCCCTCCCCACCCCACCCCACCACCACCCCACCCTCCTCTCTCTCTCTCTCCCCCCTCCTCCTCCTCTCTCATCCTCTGTTCCGAGAGATATCCAGATCGATACAGTATGGTGGTCCAGGGGGCTCATTTGATTTGATTTGATTTGATTTGATTTTGATTTGATTTGATTTAAGGATCCCCATTAGTAGCACACGGATGTACCTCTAGTCTTCCTGGGGTCCTGAATATACAAAATACAGACATCAAATGTACAAATGTACAATCGACAAAAGGTAAAAAGACACTCAGTCAAGCTAAGTGTCTATAGTAAAGACATAGAGTATGAGACTATAATTGACAATAGACATACCGATTGTGAGCAATACCGACATGTGGTATATTCAGGTACAATCAATTGTACAAGAGTACAGGTATAGTCAATTGTACAACAGTACAAATAATCTCACAAAACAAAGAGACAAATGTAATATAATAAAGTATATTGCTAAACAGCTAGACAAAAGAAAGAGTTAGAACTAGAATATTTAAAATAACAGTCACCAGTCAAATTCAAAAATAACAGTCAGACAAAAATGTTATTTGGCAAGGAACATCTTAATATATATATTTTTAAAGTTGACTTATTATTAACCTTAGCTTTAATGTCCTTCAGCAGAGAGTTCCAGAGAGCAATTGACCTATATATAATTATAATATTATCTGCCAGGACAAATGACGAGCTTGTCATATTTCAGAGCAGCTTAAAGACCTTTCTTTCTAGCTTCCATCATTTTTGGTACTAGTTCCTTCCTTCTCTGTCTGACAGCTTCTGGGTAATTTGTTGCCTTCTGCAACACAGTTTCCTTGTCCTTGAACTTTAGGAGCTTGACCACTATGGACCACTATTTTTCAGCGCCATGGCCTTTATTGGCCTCATCCCGGTCAGTGTGCCTAGTGGCTCCCTCCCTTGCCCATGCAATGTGCCCTTTCAATCTCTACCCGAGCAGTGTCAATACCCAGTTTATCTCTGAAGGTCTCCAGAACTTTCTGTTCGGAGTCTACCCATTTTTCACCGTCAGCCTCTGGAATACCAGCCCCCTGATATCCTGGTCAAATGCTTTACAGTCAGATGTAATCCTGCCACACGACTCCTTAAGCTGATCCACATCCTTCTGTGTGTATTGGAGGCTGTTTTTTTCCTCCACATCCTTCAGAATGCTGTCCAGTCTAGAGCTAATATTGATCATTATGGTGTCAAGAAAACTCTTATAACTGTTCTCCAGTTGTAGCACATATTCTTTAAAGAACTGTTTTTGTTGTTCCATTAGCTCAGGAACTTGAGCCATTGACACATTCTTAGACATACTGGACCCAGCTTTCAGTCATACCCTTGAACTTACTTGAAGTAATCAGATCTAGCATGAGCTGCTGGTAGCTGGGCTGGTGTAGCCTGGCCTGGCCTGGTGGTAGCTTGTCTAGTCCAGAATGTCCAGCAGGATGCAGGAATTGGTAGCCTGGCCTGGTGGTAGCTGGCTGGTAGCTGGTAGCCTGGCCTGATGGTAGCTGGCTGGTAGCTAGGAGCTGGTAGCCTGGCCTGATGGTAGCTGGCTGGTAGCTGGTAGCCTGGGCCTGGCCTGATGGTAGCTGGCTGGTAGCTGGTAGCCTGGGCCTGGCCTGGTGGTAGCTGGCTGGTAGCTGGTAGCCTGGGCCTGGCCTGGTGGTAGCTGGCTGGTAGCTGGTAGCCTGGGCCTGGCCTGATGGTAGCTGGCTGGTAGCTGGTAGTTGGTAGCCTGGCCTGGTGGTAGCTGGCTGGTAGCTGGTAGTTGGTAGCCTGGCCTGATGGTAGCTGGCTGGTAGCCTGGGCCTGGCCTGGTGGTAGTTGGTAGCCTGGCCTGATGGTAGCTGGCTGGTAGCTGGTAGCCTGGGCCTGGCCTGGTGGTAGATGGCTGGTAGGTGGTAGTTGGTAGCCTGGCCTGATGGTAGCTGGCTGGTAGGTGGTAGCTGTTAGCCTGGCCTGATGGTAGCTGACTGGTAACTGGTAACCTGGGCCTGGCCTGGTGGTAGATGGCTGGTAGGTGGTAGCCTGGGCCTGGTGGTCTGGTGTTAGCTCTGTGTTGTAATTTCATTGTCATAAATATCACTCTTGCGTGGTGTAAGAAAAAGCTTAACAACAAGTCATGAAACTAGTGGAACAAATATACTCTCTCTCTCTTCTGGTTTTATCTATTCGTTCCTCCTTTTGCTTTCCCTCTACTTTGCCATCCTCTGCTTTTTCTTCGTCTTCCATCTTCTTTTCTTCCACGCTCTCTCTGCCTTCAGCTCCTTCAGCTTCCCTCTTTTCTTTCTCCACTGTTTCTCTCTCTCTGCTCTCTTCCGCTCCCTCATTTTCCCCCGTTGCTCATTTTTGTCTTCCTTACCTCTCTCAGTGTCTCCTCTGTCATTTTCCCCCCTCTCCCTCCCTCCCTCCCTCAGTCGCTCTCTGCCTGCCACCCTGGGGCTGGACAAGCTGGCCAGGCCGCCGCATCTGCCAGCACATCTTTAGCAGCTTGGCAGTGAAGAGCGTCCGTCACAGGTCGTAATCAAACCTGCCTGGAAACCCACAGAGGGGGAGGGGAAGGGGGGGAAGGAGGAAGGGAGGGAGGAAGGGAGGGAGGGAGGGGAGGGAGAGTAGGAGGGCCCCCCCCCTCCTCCTTCTGCCTGATTAATCATAATGTAATTTTAATTAAAAAGCACAGTGTCAAAGGGTTTAGCTGCCTGAGAAGTGAGCCCAGATTGCCACGCAGCGGCCGCCCCTCAGTGTGCACGCAGGA
Organism: Nansenia antarctica; assembly: GCF_963989245.1. Taxonomy (NCBI): domain Eukaryota; kingdom Metazoa; phylum Chordata; class Actinopteri; order Argentiniformes; family Microstomatidae; genus Nansenia; species Nansenia antarctica. Next base: position 52,693,515 of record NC_137690.1, on the reverse strand, counting down.
AATGCGTCCTGACAAATCCACGCGCCCCGGCCAAGAAAAACAAAGGTTCCCCATTACCAGGATATTGTCATTTGAGGGGGGGGGGGGTGGAGGTGGGAGGGAAGGGGGAGGTGGGGTTGGAATGAAATGGATGACACGGGGGGCATGGAAAAAGGAGGGGGGCAGGGGGGTGCTGGGGTGGGGGGGTGATGGGGTGGTGGGGGTGGGCGGAAGGGTTGGGGTCATGCTGTCACAGCGATTGTGTCTCGGTGCAAACGGCGGTGTGGCGCGAGGCGAGGCCAGGGAAACAGGAGAGATCAGGAGATAAGGAGCGAGCTTCTGATAGCCGTCTTGTCAGGGGGGTAGTGGGTGTAACGTCCACTCAGTGGTCAGGGTCATGGAGGGCTTCGGTGGAGACGTGGTGGTGTGTCACCACTGCTGGAGAAAAGGACGGAGCCCCCACACAACCCCCCCCCCCCCCCCACACACACATGGTAACATGGCACTAGGGTGGGTTGGAGTGGCAAAATAAGAGGATTACAGACATGGGTCTGTGTGTGCCCACAAACAGTGTGTGAGCAGAGCTTTGTTTTGGAAAATATGTCCAGACAGACATGCATGCGTCACACACCACACAAACACACTAATTAACATAAGCATGTAAGCCAAGAGACTGGTGCCAAGGTGTTCTTAACTTGTTCTTATTATATGTTTTTGTTGCATCAATGCAATGCTAACCTCTTTTAAAAGGTGCCAGAGAAACTCAAACCTCCGCTTCACCCAAACAAAATAAATACATGTGTTTTCCTCTCCTGGTCTGGTCCTCAGACTGCCCTGTGTCCTGCAGTGGGACTGGGAGAACGGAAGTGAGGGCTCCATTTTCAGCCAGAAAGAAAATGGACGGAAGTCCAAATGCAATTTGCGTTGGCGGCAACAGGTGAAAATAATGCCACTGTGCTGTAGTTCTGTCTCATCTGAGGTCACGTGGGTGGAGTAGTGGTAAATATAGGTGTGCTGGGTGGAGTAGTGGTAAATAGAGGTGTGTTGGGTGGAGTAGTGGTAAATATAGGTGTGTTGGGTGGAGTAGTGGTAAATATAGGTGTGTTGGGTGGAGTAGTGGTAAATATAGGTGTGTTGGGTGGAGTAGTGGTAAATATAGGTGTGTTGGGTGGAGTAGTGGTAAATATAGGTGTGTTGGGTGGAGTAGTGGTAAATAATGGTGTGTTGGGTGTAGTAGTGGTAAATATAGGTGTGCTGGGTGGAGTAGTGGTAAATATAGGTATCTATCCATCAGTCATCATAAGAAAATCTAATCTATGCTAGGACCAGGGGCCAGAAAAGCGATACCAAGACCCCCCTCCAGTGACACCCCCTCTAAGTGCCACTGACAGCACCCCCAACAACACCTGTGTTTGCTCGAAGACAAAATAAATATAGTCCATAGTCTTTGTGAAAAAGGAAGGGACATCATACCCCTGAGGAGGAGGTACAACAAAGAAGGGGTAGAGTGAAGACACCAGAGACTCTCTACAGAGAGAGACAGAACACACTGATGGCAGCGGGGGTTGGTGGCACAGGGGGCCGACACCATCCCAGCCCTCACCCCTAGAAACACAATCAGACTACATGGGTCCCTAATGCTTTTTGGGAGTACAGCCGCACCCCAGGAGAGACAAGGGGCTAAAAGCTCATCTCTCTCTCTCTCTCTCTCTCTCTCTCTCTCTCTCTCTCTCTCTCTCACTCTCACTCTGGGACGACCCCATGGAGGGGTGAGCTGTGGCAGGGCCAGGATTGGCTGACCTTTGAAGAACAGAGGAGGATACAAGGTGTGTGTGTGTGTGTGTGTGTAGACCCTCGGGGTCCCTGGCTGAAGGGCTGAAGGTGAGAGACTGTGAAGGGCCCTCCACCGTTCCAACAAGTATTTGATGTCCCCCTCCAGGTGTGGCGTGTGTCAACGTCCCCAGGCAGGCCCAGGCCCGGCGTGCTGGAGGACGGTCATGGAGGCAGGTCCCTGGGTAGGGAGGCAGGTCTCTGGGTAGGGAGGCAGGTCTCTGGGTAGGGAGGCAGGTCCCTGTGTCATGGAGGCAGGTCCCTGGGTCATAGAGGCAGGTCCCTGGGTAGGGAGGCAGGTCCCTGGGTCATGGAGGCAGGTCCCTGGGTAGGGAGGCAGGTCCCTGGGTAGGGAGGCAGGTCCCTGGGTAGGGAGGCAGGTCTCTGGGTAGGGAGGCAGGTCCCTGGGTAGGGAGGCAGGTCCCTGGGTCATGGAGGCAGGTCTCTGGGTAGGGAGACAGGTCCCTGGGTCATGGAGGCAGGTCCCTGGGTAGGGAGGCAGGTCTCTGGGTAGGGAGGCAGGTGTCTCGGTAGGGAGGCAGGTCTCCTGGTCATGGAGGCAGGTCCCTGGGTAGGGAGGCAGGTCCCTGGGTCATGGAGGCAGGTCTCTGGGTCATGGAGGCAGGTCCCTGGGTCATGGAGGCAGGTCCCTGGGTCATGGAGGCAGGTCTCTGGGTCATGGAGGCAGGTCCCTGGGTAGGGAGGCAGGTCCCTGGGTCATGGAGGCAGGTCTCTGGGTCATGGAGGCAGGTCTCTGGGTCATGGAGGCAGGTCCCTGGGTAGGGAGGCAGGTCCCTGGGTCATGGAGGCAGGTCTCTGGGTCATGGAGGCAGGTCCCTGGGTAGGGAGGCAGGTCTCTGGGTCATGGAGGCAGGTCCCTGGGTAGGGAGGCAGGTCCCTGGGTAGGGAGGCAGGTCTCTGGGTCATGGAGGCAGGTCCCTGGGTCATGGAGGCAGGTCCCTGGGTAGGGAGGCAGGTCCCTGGGTAGGGAGGCAGGTCCCTGGGTTATGGAGGCAGGTCCCTGGGTAGGGAGGCAGGTCTCTGGGTAGGGAGGCAGGTCTCTGGGTAGGGAGGCAGGTCTCTGGGTCATGGAGGCAGGTCCCTGGGTAGGGAGGCAGGTCCCTGGGTAGGGAGGCAGGTCCCTGGGTAGGGAGGCAGGTCTCTGGGTAGGGAGGCAGGTGTCTGGGTAGGGAGGCAGGTCTCTGGGTAGGGAGGCAGGTCTCTGGGTCATGGAGGCAGGTCCCTGGGTAGGGAGGCAGGTCCCTGGGTAGGGAGGCAGGTCTCTGGGTAGGGAGGCAGGTGTCTGGGTCATGGAGGCAGGTCCCTGGGTGCCTCGGCACCAGTACATTCAGACTAAGGGACACTGGGATGTCTGGGGGGAAGACAGGATTTATTCCTGTGAGTGGAAGAATCCGGGAATATGGAATTATTATATGACATCATAAGCAGAGGCTATTGGCATAATATATTATATTATGGCACAGTCCATGGTATTGAGAAATATGTGTCGATAAATACAAAAAGATTAGCATCAATTGCGCCCATCTGATGAATCAGAGCTTAATTCAAGTCAGTTTCATTAATTCATCATCTTGAAAACCAGAATCCTAGCCAATACTATTGAATGCTGCACATTGCTAATGATATCAATCATTTGGTCCTTAGCGTTGAACTTAGTTGAGCAGTAAAGGCTAACTAGCCTTTGAGTAGCATACAAGGCTAGCATGAAAGAGGGAGTAATGAGGTCTCCCTATGATCTGATAGCCACCATATTGTCCTGTGATCTGTAGAGGCCTCCTCCTGCAGTGCTATTTGCTCTGCCACACGGGCGGCTAGCACGCTAACGAGAGAACAGGCTAACCCTCTGACACCTGGGTCCAGAGAAACAAAAGAGCCGGGCCAGCCCCCTGAATAGAGACCCAGAAACAGACAGATGACATCCAACAACAATTAACACACAGGTAACAAAGACGCCGCTCCGCTGCCATTTGCATTTCAAAGGGAGAGGCACATGGGCATGCTCGTACAGACACACACACACACACACACACACACACACACACACACACATTCACACACACACATGCACAGACGTATGCACAAAAGTATGCTTTGAAACGCGACTGAGCGAGAGTGATGTAAAAAAACACACATGCTCGTGCGCACACACAAACACACACACACACACACACACACACACACACACACACACACACACACACACACGCTCGTCGTAAACAGTACAACAAGAGAACCTTTCCTTTTAGAGAATCAACAGTTGAGGAGGAGCGATTGTATGTCCTTTCAACCTGGAGCGAAGGCTGTTGAGCTCCCGGTCCTCCCTGAAGGAACCCCCCCGCTGTTCTCCTTAACCGCTCTCTAACAAACCCATCTGTTAAGTCCTTATTGTGTCCACAGCCATCTGAGGTGGGGGGCGACCTAGTGGGCACGGAGGGGGGCATAGAGGTAGAGAAAGGCTTGTAATGATGGTTAGGGGGTCTTTTTGGTGGCATGATGCAATCCTCTCCTTTCTGTGTAAGCAGACTTTAAGTAGCATGTCAACGATGAAGTCATTTAAATCTACTGAGTAAAAATAAAATAAAAAATGTACTGTAGTATTAAACTATTATTAGAGCTTCATTGATCTCATAGATTCCTTTTTTACTCAATTAATTTCCCCCCAAAATAGGTACATTCATATAGGTTTTTGAAATAGGGTTCAATGCCTTTTTTGTATTTAGAATCCAGAGTGCAATGGACCAAAGATACAAAATTACATTTTAATTATTTTAAATTAAAATGATACTGAAAATGTTATGCACTCACTGCAATGTCACTTTGGATACAAGTGTCAGCCAAATTGCATGAATTATATCATCATTGTAATCACCTTTGATGTGGGTAGAAAGATTCTAACCTCATGCAATCTGTGGGTAAATTAAATAATCAATAGTGATGATTCTTAATGATGAATGAATAATAATGATCATGATGTTAAAGATGATTATCATATGTGTCTTACAGAGCTGGGATCAGAATGACAGGTGACAACCAGTGAGAGTGACACTGGCCCTTTAACTAACAGAGGGTGATGAGGACTCTGTAGCAGGCTGGCGAGGTTGGCCTAACAGTGTGTGTGTGTGTGTGTGTGTGTGTGTGTGTGTGTGTGTGTGTGTGTGTGTGTGTGTGTGTATGTGTGTCAGTGTGTGTGTGTGTGTGCGTGTGTGCATGTGAGTTTGTGCATGTGCGTGTGTGAGTGTGTGTATGTGTGTGTGGCATATGTGCGTGCCTGTGTGCGCACGTGCATGTCTGTCTATGTGTGTGTGAGTGTGTGTGTGTGTGTGTGTGTGTACGCTGCTCTGTTGGCAGGGGCAGCCAGGCAGGGCTGGTGAAGCTTTAACTTCGCTAATCTTTTTCCTGCCAGGTCCCTGGGAGATCCTACTGTTCGTTTATATTGAACTTTGTAGGCTGGAGGCTCTGCCAGGCTCCCCTGCCTACTGCTGTAATATAGAACCTGCTGGGGCTGGGGCCCAC
>NC_137690.1:52668172-52685672 GCF_963989245.1 Nansenia antarctica | reverse complement strand
GTCCCCTTGATTGAAACAGAAGTAGGTGTCTATTGTGATTAGAGCCCTGTAATTAGGAGGGAGACCAAGGGGGTGATACGTGTCAGAGTGATGAGGAGGAACAGGGGTCTTTCGCCACCTCTGTGCGTCAGCCTGACAGAGCCCTGACAAAGAAAGGTCATGGTGATGTTTCTAACAGGATGACCTCACCGCTGAGGGCACACAACCACCATGTCAGTGGTGCCTTTCTAACGGATGCCGGGGTCACAGGGCCAGGGCTGTGTGTGTGTCTGTGTAGGGGGGGGTGGAGTGTATGTGTGTGGAGTGTGGGGTGTGTGTGTGTGTGTGTGTTTCTGAATGCCTGTGTGGATGTTAATGAGCAGTGAACTTAGTGGTGCTGGACCAAGGAGGCGATGTGAAATAATAAAAGCAGAAAGAACAGTAGAGTATCTACCATTTGCAGACACACATTTTAATTTACATGAGAATGTATTTCAGACTATGAAAATAATGTTTATTTCCCAGTGATTCATAGTGTAATGGTGTTCACAGACTAATATGTAATATATATATATATTTTTTTTAAATATGCCTTTTTCATTGATCAGAAAGAGCATATCATGTGGCCTGGGGTGGTCCAGTGGTCTAGCACCATGGCCTACAGTGCACACGTACTATGACCATGTCTGCAGGGGTTCCAATCAGGCCCATCATACCCTGCTGACATGCCCTATCCTCCTTACTTTCCTGTCTCTCTCTACCGTCTCTATCCAATAACGAAAAAGTCAAAGGCATTTCTTTGGAGTGGGCCTGCCCGTTAAAAAAAAGAAAAAGATAGAAATGTGTAAGGCCAGGTGACTGATTAGGGCTACTGTGGGGAGCTCACACCCAATGGAAGTTTAATCCTAGTGTGTTGATCCTTCATCTTCTGTTCTGTTCATCCTCCATCTCCTGTTCTGTTCATCCTCCATCTCCTGTTCTGTTCATCCTCTATCCAGGCCCTGAACACAGCAAAGACCTAGGTTCTGGGCCCTGGACAGTCTGGACGGATTGATGGCAGCTGCTGGATTGAAAAAATCAGGTGTAGTGCTGAGGCACAAATGTGTACATTTCAAGCCTGCAAACTGCGACACTTTAAATGAATGTGCAATAACACTATGTGCAATATGACAACCCTAGTCGTCTTATCTGTACAGTATAGTATAGTGGATAGTGTACATAGCCTTTATTTATGTAAACCAGCTCCTTTCCCTTTTTTTTTTTTTTTTTTTTAAATTTATTTTGTTATTTTGTTATTGTTATTTTTATTTCTTTTTTCTTTCCTAGCACCAGGGGAGCCACCCCTCCCAAATTTCGTTGTTTGGTACCTGTACTATAGCAATGACAATAAAGACCATTCATTCATATCCATCTTCTGTTCATCCTCCATCCGTGTTCTGTGTTCAACCTTCATCCCTGTTCTGTGTTCAACCTTCATCCCTGTTCTGTGTTCATCCTCCATCCCTGTTCTGTTCATCCTCTATCCATCTTCTGTTCTGTGTTCATCCTCCATCTCCTGTTCTGTGTTCATCCTCCATCTATGTTCTGTTCATCCTCTATCCATCTTCTGTTCTGTGTTCATCCTCCATCCCTGTTCTGTGTTCATCCTCCACCTCCTGTTCTGTGTTCATCCTCCATCTATGTTCTGTTCATCCTCTATCGATCTTCTGTTCTGTGTTTATCCTCCATCCCTGTTCTGTGTTCATCCTCCACCTCCTGTGTACTACTACAACCACATATAAGGAACGCTATAGGATATCTTTTCTGTCTGTAGTAGTACTGTAAGAAGACTGTAAGACTGTACTGAACTCCTCCTCCGGCTGGCTTGATCATGGTGAGAGTCAGGCTGGGGGATGTTAAATCATACTGGACTGGTCTTACTGTATATAATGTTTCATATGTCTATTTTATTCTATTATTTTATTGTCACTATATTTTGTTGTTGTTTGGTTGTTTGTGATGTGAGCTGCTGTAACACCTTGATTTCCCCTCAGGGAAATCTATCTATCTATCTATCTATCTATCTATCTATCTGTGTAACACCGGTACACCTTCTCATTCATTCAGGTGGTGTAATGGTGTGGGGAATGTTTTCTTGGCACACTTAACTGGCCCATGTATACAAATCAGTAATCGCTTTAATGCCACAGTCTATTGAGTATTGTTGTTGACCATGTGCACATATATCACATACTGTATATATGTGTATAGGCAGTTACCATGCTAGAAGAAGGAATAATAATTATTATTATTATAAATGTTTGTATATAGTTGAGAAACTGTACAGCGGGGTAATGGGGATGAGGAGGTCTTTAGGAGGGGCAGTTAAGATGTAGCCTGAAGAGATGGTTCTTCAATCTACGGCGGAGGATAAAAACAAAACCCACACGTTTCCGCTCCACTCTTACAACACAACACAACAACATAAGCATAGCTCCGGAGAGTACTGAAAGAGTATCACTACCGACCGTACATATAATATACGTATGTATCTAACAGTATCCCTGTAGCAGTTCTGTAAGAAGACTGCAGAGAGGGACCAGCGACTGCAGCAGCAGCAGCAGCACCACCACCACCACCACCAGCCAGGCAGCAGTAGACTGAGCCCTCATACTGAGAGCTGTGAGATACAGATTCTTCCACACCTCGCCCTGTTCTGCCTCAAGGCTTCTCACAGGTACGATTTCTTACCCTCCTCGGATCGGGAGCCGAAAATGAGAATCTCTAAATTAGAGGCACAGAGTCGTGTCAGAGCATGACCCTGGATTCACACCTCCTGTTCTTCTGGACCTGTGAACTGAGCGAAGGGAAAGGAAGGGAAGGAGGGATGGAGCGAGGGGAACAAACTAACGAGTAGATGAGATAGATCTGTGGTCTTGGTTTTGCTCCCTATGCTCTTCTTCTCCCTCCTGCCTCTCTCTATTTCTCTCTGTCTTTTCTCACTTTCTGTTGTTGTTTCTCTGTCTCTCTCTTGTTTCTCTTGCTTCTTGATCTCTCTCTCTATATGCATATTGGAGTCTACAGATTAGTTAGTGCATGATATTGTATGATAAGATGAGTGCAGCCACTGTAGAAGACTAACGCCCCAAACGTAAAACATTTAATAAAGATATCATAATATTAAAAAAGAAGGAAATGGTGTGCTTCTAATGAAACCAAGTGGGGAAAATAATAGGACAAAGAAACATTAAAATAAAACAGATGTTGGAGAGAATAGGGCAGCATAGCAGGTATCTGACAGCCCATCAAAATGTTCAGACTTTTATTCTGAAAAATGTAAATAAATGTCAACGTTGTTGAAAATCAATGACACACTTGCTAGTCAAGCCAAAACATTGCAATGCAATGGATTCGGTGAGTAATTCCCACTACTATCTAGTTAACTACAACACTACTTTATGTATTTATTAGCAGGCTCATAAAACAAACTGTGTTAGTTGATTAGCGAGTGTGTCATTGATTTTCAACAACACTGAAATGTATTTTCTGAATATTTCTTTCTGAATAAAAGTCTGAACATTAAATCGGCTGCTGACTTGTTCCCGGTTGCACCAGCTGCTGTCACATATTGTATATATACTGTTCAAAGGCCATTCCACGGTCAGGACACTGAGGGTATCACTGTAGAGCAAAGGTCTGGTGTGAGAGGAGAAGAGGTTGTAGTGCTGGAGGACCAGCCTGGCCAGCCGCAACACTGCCTGTCTGTACTCTGTTAGTGCTGGGTGGCTGAGGTCCACATCCACAGGGGTCCGGGAGGAGAGGGGACATTGGCCGCTGCCTGCCCCAGTGAGGGGGGGAGGAAGGCAGGGAAGGGAACAAGGGGGATGGGGTTGGTGGTGGTTGTGTTGTGTGTGTGTGTGTCACAAGGTGGGAGCGCGACAGGTTAGAGCATCTGGCTTGAGCGTGAAGTAGAAACAAAAAAACAACTACATTCAATAATTTATTTACACGGCATGATTTACCTGATTACATGATTCATGCCTAAAGAAGGCCTATGACTGAAAGCTCGCAATAAACTTTTTTTTGAGTGTGCGGATGCTGTTATTTTGCACGGAATGATTACCAAAAATAAATCCTTTTCTGCACTTTTAAAAACCATGCAGTTTAAAATCCAAACACCAAACAGAAAACCAAACATACCCAGAACGGTGAAGTGCTGTGGTGCGGTCATAGCATGAAGCCCACAGAGGGCCATGGCGGCCGGGGTGGCTGTGGCTCAGGAGGTAGAGCTGGCGTCTAATGATCGCGTGTCGAGGTGTCCTTGGGCAAGACACTGAACCCCAAATTGCTCCCAATGAGCGAGCCTGTAGCTTGCCGCCATTGGTGTGTGAATGTGTGTGTGAATGGGTGAATGTGAGGCCAACATTGTAAAGAGCTTTGGAATAAGGTCCATTCTGTATAAGTGCAGTCCATTCACTGGATATACACTAGACTGAAACACTATTGTCACTTCTCCATTGACCAGACCAGGATGGTACAGGACGGCACGCATTGTATCTTACCCGTACCGTATTTTCTGAAACGTTTCTCCATTATACACAACAGACCCGGAGCGAGTCGGAACACTCCCCACATCTGTTCGCTAGCTACATTACGTTACTTTTAGATACCTTCACTACGGGGTTCGACAGAAACATCGTAACATAATTGCTAAACAAGTTGTAAAATTATTTGGGGGCCAATATCTTTAGCTAGCTAAAGTAACTAGCTTACTATATTGTGGTCGGAACACTCCACTCTGAATGGTGGTGACTATTTCCAAGTCAAGGACATGAACTCTCTATTTGGACACAGCAGTAAGGGCCTGCATATTGTTCACCTTAATGTGAACAGTCTTGTGCCTAAACTGGACCAAATCAGAGAAATGTTCCATGACAGCAAGGTTCACATTTTGAGCTTCTCTGAGACCAAGTTTGATGAATCAATCAAAGACCCAGAGATTGAAATAGTTAACTACACAGTCATCAGAAACGACAGGAACAGGTATGGGGGTGGTGTCTGCATGTACATTCACAACGATATTATCTTTAACACCCGGTATGACCTGAATCGTGACAAATTAGAATCTGTTTGGGTTGAAATTATCTTTAACAAAGCAAAACCGGTGCTGGTTGGTACTATCTACAGACCTCCCGATCAGAATGATTTCTATGATATTCTTGAGGGGTGCTTGGATGACGTTGACTGTGTGGAAAAGATTCTTATTGGGGATTTGAACACGGACATGCTCAGAAATGAAGCATCCGTTTTCAAATCCTTCACTAGGTTTTCTGAATTACACGGTCTCCGTCAACAAATTACCAAACCCACTAGGGTGTGTATTTCTACTCAAACCACCATAGATCTCATTCTAACATCGGATGAGTCCAAAATCTCCAAGAGTGGGGTTATTGTATGTGGGCTAAGTGATCATTACATGATCTTTTGCACTCGTAAAAAACATAAACCCAAGGCTGGCGGTCATAAAACTGTAACCACTAGATCCCTTAAATCCTATTCTAGTGAGGCCTTAACACTGGAGGCGCCGACGTTTTTTTACCTACTAAAGCGCGACGAGGTGTGGAATCACACGACCACTAATCACAATGGGCGTGTGTGTACTGACCCACAAAAATCGCTGGATGGCGATGTCACGCAAGAAGCGTGAACACGCAACAGAAACGCAACAGAAACACACTGCTGTACATACCTAATGTTTTGTTGTATTGTTCTTCCCATGATGGATGTATGTTTATCTTGTAGATAGTACTAGTTATTTGTCTGTATTATCTTGTAGATAGTACTAGTTATTTTTTTGTCTGTCTTACATGTAACGATGAATTGAGAATCAAGGACCCCAATTGAAATAAGCCAGTGGCTTTCTTGGGTTTTTATCCTGTTAGTTGACCTTGTATGTAATATGTACTACCATAAACTGGAGAATCAAGACTGGTTAGATGAACTAAAATGCACACAGGTTGAAGAGGCATGGCTAGGTTTCAAAACCAAATTCATAAATATTATTGACAGTATAGCCCCCATGAGAACCACCAGGGTTAAAGCCCGATCGGAACCATGGATGAATTCGGACATTCTAAATGCTATGAAAGTCAGAGACCTAAAATGCTCTGAAGTTCAAAAATGCAAATCAAAATTAGTGAAACACTTAAACGAAGATCACAAAACCCACTTTGAGAAAATTTAAAAACAATGCAACAAACTATGCAATCAGGTAATTACCATGACCAAATCTGCTAAGAAAGAATACCTCGATAACAAAATCGAAGAAAACTTAAACAAACCACGTGACCTTTGGAAGCTACTTAATAGCCAACTAGGTTGCAGTCAAAAACTCAAAACCAGGTCTACAAACATCAGCATAAAATCTGGAGATTCTCTCCTTACAGACAAGCTGGATGTGGCTAAGTGCTTAAACACTTTCTTTACAACCATAGCCACTAAATTAGTTAACAATCTACCACCCCACTCAGGGCGTTATGGTGTAGAGCACATCCGTGCGTTCTACAACAAACTGGGTGTACGCAAAGATGATTTTAAACTCTCCATGGTGTCAAACGATGAGGTGTTTAAAAAGCTGGGCGCTCTACACTCAGAAAAGGCCACGGGCCATGACAATATTCCAGCCAGATTTCTAAAAGACTCAGCTGCCTCCATTACCCCAATCATCACCCACATAATAAACCTCTCCATCAAACAGGGACACGTCCCCCTTGACTTTAAAATAGCAAGGGTAACCCCACTGTATAAAAAAGGAAGCAAATTAGACCCAGGCAACTACCGACCTGTTTCTATTCTTAATTCCATCTCGAAACTTATGGAAAAAATAGTTTATGAACAGGTTGATAGGTACCTTACCGAAAAAAATCTGATGTATGAATTTCAATCAGGATTCAGAACATCCCATTCCACTGACACATGCCTTCTCTATTTGAACGACCACATCAACCATGAGGTGGACTCGGGCAAGTACTGCGGCATGGTCATGCTGGACCTCCAGAAGGCCTTCGACACAGTAGATCACCACATATTGTTAGATAAACTGAAAGCAATTGGGTTCGATAGAACATCGGTGAGCTGGATGCAATCCTACTTAGAGGGGAGGGAACAGGTGGTTAGTGTGAACGGAACACTGTCCCCCCCCCTCCCAGTGACCTGCGGCGTTCCACAAGGAAGCATATTGGGACCCTTACTGTTCCTAATATATGTGAATGACATGTCATCAGCATGTGATTGCAATTTGTTCCTGTTCGCGGATGACTCGGCTCTGCTGGTCTCTGACAGGGACATATTGCAGGTGGAAAAAGCGCTAAGCACTGAACTGAGTAGAATCTGCATCTGGCTAGCTGACAATAAACTATCAATACACCTAGGTAAAACTGAAACCATCCTATACGGATCCCCATCTAAACTCAGAAAGGCTGAACATTTTAAAATAAAAGTGGGTAACATTAATATCACAAGAAAAGAGGATATTACATACCTGGGCTCCATCTTAGAGGCAAATCTTTCCGGAGATAAAATGGCAGCAAAAGTAATCAAAAAAGTGAACCATAGAACTAGATTCTTGTACAGGATATCCTCACTTGTCAGTAAAAACACACTGAGGACCCTATCAGGAGCTCTCATTCAATGTCACTTCGACTATGCCGTAACATCATGGTACTATAGAACCACAAAGGCCCATAAAACAAGACTCCAGACAGCCCAAAATAAACTGGTTAGGCTTCTGCTAGGCCTCAACCCTAGGACACATCTAACCGCTGCTCATTTTTTTAGCCTTGATTGGCTACGAGTAGTTGACAGAGTGCAGCAGCTTGCACTGGGCCTGGTCTTCAAGATACGCTACACCACAAAGACACCCAAGTACCTGTCAACATACTTCCAAAAAGTGAACAACGTCCACACATACAACACCAGAGGAAGCTCCACGAACCACGTTCAACCGCGTTGCACCACAAACAAGGGGTTAAACTCGTTTGCAAACTATGCAGTAAAAATGTGGAACGCCCTTCCTATAATCTTAAAGGAGTGCAAAACACTGCCCACCTTCAAAACCACTCTCAAAAAACATTTACAGGAGGCTGCAATCCGTAACTGGACCCTCTAAATCAAAAATCAGATTAAAAGACCCGAACTACCCACTGTACATACTTTGTGTTTTGTCCCCCGCCCCCACCTGTGGTGTATGTCCCCACCTGTCCTACCCTCTGTACATACCTTATGTTTTGTTGTATTGTTCTTCCCATGATGGATGTATGTTTATCTTGTAGATAGTAATAGTTATTTGTCTGTATTATCTTGTAGATAGTACTAGTTTTTTTTTGTCTGTCTTACATGTAACGATGAATTGAGAATCAAGGACCCCAATTGAAATAAGCCAGTGGCTTTCTTGGGTTTTTATCCTATTAGTTGACCTTGTATGTAATATGTACTTTCATGTACCTACTTCTGCAAATCTTCTAATAAAGTTTTCAATCAATCAATCAATCAATCAAGTCTTAGCAGTTGGTAAAAGAACAGGATTAAAATAAATATATATGAGCAATAACATATCGTGGGCTTGCTACAGCAAGCACAATAAACCAAATTGTTCTGTCTGAAGCTACAATACTGGAACCATTCGTGACTGCGATACAGGCAGTCAAATACTAGGCGAACGTGTGTGTAAAGACACAAATAAACTTGGGTTTCATGCATTTCAAGTGGCATCTTTGTAATCATGACGACGTCGTCATAAGAATGCATTTCACCATGTAAATTCCCAATATAGTGAAAATACCACCGCTCATCCGTGATCAGACTTACCTGGGGTGCTGCAGCTGAAAAGTATCAAATAGATTGCAAAGTGCAGCATGTGTACACTCAAATCTGTGCAAAAAACGATGTTTATTGTGAGCTTTCGGTCTCAAGGCTCATGGACCATTGATAACAACAGCTGTATGATGTGTCATTTATCAATCACACCAATCAACGGTCTGCGACGTCACATCGTAGCACGGATGGTACCTTTCGCTCCGAGTCAGGAAGGGTAGCTAATGGCGCTTTTCCACTATACGGCCCGGCTCGGATCGGCTCAGTTCGCTTCGGCACGCTTTTGAACAGTTCTGGATATTGGCGCTTTTCCACTATACACAACAGACCAGGAACGAGTAGGAGGAGCAGGAGATAGTAGGCGGAGTTACGCGTCATAACAGTGTCATAAGATTCCCCCCGCTATACAGATCAGCAGGGGGAAATGCGATAAGAATATTGTCAAAATGCAGCACTATCGTGCACAGATCAGCCTTACAACATGTAATGTTAAGTGCCTGTAACTTGCCGCTTTCAGTTCTAGTAGACTAGTTTCGATCTCGCAACCAGGGAAATGCCGACACAATTCTATTTTTATTTCTCCTGACACGTTGAGTAGTTTGAATCCGCTGTAGACAGCTCCGGTTTCGGAGCAAGACTATCGGCATTAGTCAAATACATGCTCACATCAAGTCATCCGCTCACTGCTGTCCATCAAAAATGGCACATCCATCAATAATATTACATAATAACAACTGCTCTGATTAGATTGCTTAGATTGTTTAATACATCAACGGGGAAAAAGCGAGATTAACTCGCGAGTATCATGCTTCATTGAACGGAAAGTCCTATCTATCCCATTCAAAGTGTTTTAGCCATCCCCCTTTCCACTGGTAATAAGGAATTGGCAAGAATAGATCGATATAAATAGATCAACATAATGCAGCACTATCATGCACAGATCAGCCTTAAAACATGTAACGTTAGATATATAACGGAGCGATGTATTTCTACGGAAAGGCTGACTGACGCGGGGCTCATTCAATCTCCGCGTTCGTTATAGATACGCTTGCAGCAGCGGGTGAACTCCCGGTTCATTGAGTTTACGGTTAAAAGCATAACTTCTCGGGGTGTCAGCGCGGTGGTTAAGGGCTCAAAATGACCGTATACCGATTGTGAAGTTAGCAAAGGAGTATTGTGATTGTACCACCTCCATAGCCGGTGTTATTCACGGGCAAACACGGTGCCCTTTGCGGGTTAATAACTGTGATTTACCGTGGGTTAGGATAACAATTCAAACGTGTCCGGATAGGGGAGAGGACAGGGAATCCAAAACCATTTGAATGGTGTCGATACGACACTGCTATCACGGTCGACACAGCACGGAGCGAATTCCCTGGTAAAACTTTTCTCTCCCCCTGCTGTCAACGGGAGTTTAAACCAGCAGCAAGCGGTGCTGCGAGCAGCAGCGGGTGAACTCCCGGTTCATTGAGTTTACGGTTAAAAGCATCACTTTTCGGGGTGTCAACGCGGTGGTTAAGGGCTCAAAATGACCGTATACCGATGGTGAAGTTAGCAAAGGAGTATTGTGTTTGTACCACCTTCACAGCCGGTGTTATTCACGGGCAAAGACGGTGCATAATAGCGATTTTTGTGTTATGCTTGTTGTAAATAAAAGTTCTATGATGCATTGAAATGACATTAAACTAAGATAATACGATGGTAATTTAAGCTTACAGAAACTGTAGTGATATTTTCCAAGAGCGAATGTGGTATTTAAAGATGGCGGTTAGCGAAGAAATCTATGAACATGGGATGACGATTTCCATTGACCAATCAACGGTGTGCAGCGTCACACGTCACGCGCAGCCTGGCAAAAAGGTTCCGGGTCTCAAAAAAGGTTCCTGCCCTCCATGGGTAGCTAAAGAAGCGACCCGACCCGACCCGACCCGACCCAGGCCGACAAATGGAAAAGCGCCAAAGAAGCAGGCCAGCCCGGGCTGACCCGGGTCAGCCCTCTAGTGGAAAAGCCCCATAAAATCAGTACGGGTACTACGGCCCGGTACAGCTCAGTTGGCAGTGGAGAAAGCAGAACAAAGCGGGCATGCGAGTTCTGGTATGGTACGGGATGGTAGTGGAGAAGCGCCATACGACAATGATGCCAGTACCTGGGAATATATTTATATATGCCATTTATCTGACGCTTTTATCCAAAGCAATTTACATTCGATTTTTCTGTATATATGGTCCCAGCGGGAATCGAATCCAGTGCCATGCTCTACCAGTAGAGTCACAGAGGACCGTGTTTATTTACTTATAGTCGTTGTTATTGATGCATATTATTCCCCGCCTCTGTTGACATTACATAACTCCTTTGTTATGAATGAATGAATGAATGAATGAATGAATGGACTTTATTGTCATTGCTACAGTACAGGTACCAAACAACGAAATTTAGGAGGGGTGGCTCCCCTGGTGTTAGGAAAGGGAAAAAAAAAAAAACTTTTAGAAAAAGAATAAAATCACAAGAAGGTAAGGAGCTGGTTTACATAAATAAAGGCTATGTACACAATCCACTGTACTATACTGCACAGATAGTCAACTAGGGTTGTCATATTGCACAAAAGTATTTTTTCACGTTATTTAAAGTGACACAGTTTGGAGTTATGGAGTTTTCTGTCAATGCTAGATATGACCTGTTCATTCATGATGAAAAAGACAAATGTTTATCCCTAGAATGAATTCTACCTTTAAAGAATTTCAAAGGATTCAGCATTTAACCGTCTGCTTTTGTCACAAAAACTTGCACAAGTGAAAGTTAGGAGCCGTTAAGTGAGTTCTTCTCACGAGTTTTGATTTGCAGAGTAGATCAGAAGTAGAACATCACACGGTCTCTGCCTCCCTCTGAGCTGAGGGAGCTCTCTATGAGAGAGAAAAACATGTCATACACACCTCAACAATGTGTGACTGCATCACTCCAGTTAATTAAACCCTAACGAATATAAAACATGCTCCATCTCTGTTTATTGTTTTTTTTATACATTTTTAAAAAGTGAAAGAATTCTGACGACAGGTGACAACATTATTCCTCTCCTCTCACATGCTCAGTCAGACGGTTCTGCAGTAATAATATCACAAGCTTTATTATTATTTATTGTTTTGTTTTGTTTTTGTTTTTTCTACTGTTCTGTGTCGTATTTGTTGTTATTGCTTGTAACGTGCATGTTTTGTGTCGCGATGTTAAGACTAATAAAACATTTCATCACAAAAAAAGCTTTATTAGAACGTCGTTCACAGGTTCTGTGATTCTGAAAAAGAAAAGAAACAAGAAAGAGGGAGGGAGAGAGAGAGAGAGAGAGAAAGAGAGAGAGAGAGAGAGAGAGAGAGAGAGAGAGAGAGAGAGAGAGAGAGATGGCACACTCAGGGAGGCTAAACTGCCTCACCCTACCATCGAATTAGTTGGCCACAAAAGTAACAGAAAAGAAACTCACCCTACTTGTCTTATGTCTATCTATAGTTCTGCCGAGCAATCTCACCACAGTTTTCACACTTAAGGTATAGCACCTTGTCTTGCTACGATAAGCTCTCCATCACTCTCTCTATTTAAGCTTCAGGCATAAGGCACCGTGTCGTACTGTAGCACGGATCTAGTTACTAGTTAGTTAGTACATTCTGTACAGAGTGGTTTAGATGTGTGTGTGTTGTTTAGATGTGTGTGTGTGTGTGGGTGGGTGTGTGTGTATATGTGTGTGTTTGTGTGCGTGTGTGTGTGTGCGTGTGTGGGTGTGTGTGTGTGTGTGTGTGGGTGTGTGCGTGTGTGGGTGTGTGCGCGTGTGTGTGTATGTGTGTAAGTGTGTAAGTGTAACTGTTCAAGCTCAGTTGTGGTAAAAGGCTGCCTAGAGTGTTTGTGTGAATACCTCAAGATTATATTGGTCAATAGATTAAGTTCAATTGTTTTTGTGTTTGTCTGTGGTTATTCTGGATTCATGGTGATTTTGTGCAAATGTCTGCATATCACATCACATAGCCTGCAGACAACACCTGACCTAAATGAAGCCAGTTTGTCCATCTATCTTATGTAGCCTCGGTTTTGATAATCCCTTGACTTAATGAATTCCATCAGCGTTATTTAAAATGTCACATTTAAAGACTTCCATTCATCATGAAATGGAATGGAGTAAATACAACATTTGCTCACCTCAATAGTTCACTCGTACAAACACACACACACACACACACACACACACACACACACACGTTAATTTAAAAACGATTAACCAAGGTCTTCTCATCACTGCATTGAACAACATAGCTCTTCGAGGAGAATGAGAGGACATCAAATCACTTTCAGCAGTGATAAAGGCCCATTGTGAAGCCGTCCGGCGGTAATTACGACACGCAGGCCCTATTGAAGCCGTATGGCCCTGAACCTGGGCCTCTGACGTCGATCTCATTTGCTAGCATTAATTAGCTCCCTCCCAATGCGGAGGCTTGGTGCGAACACACACACATACGCACACACACACACACACACACACACACACACACACACACACACACATACACACTTACACACACACACACACACACGCACACGCACACGCACAAGCACACACACAGCCACCAGTTGTGGGACATAACGAATGGGTGTAGCCTATCTGTTCAGTTGTATTCTACCCCCCCCCCCCCACCCCCCCCAAGCAATCCCATCAGTCAATGACAGCTGGGACAGCACAGAGGCACGACTGGTCCCCATTCACAGCATTCAGCATGGCAGCAAGGCCAGGACAATGGCTCCTGGCCTAACCCATTCTCAGGAACACTCCCTCTCTCCTTCCCTCCCACCCTTGTGTGTGTGTGTGTGTGTGTGTGTGTGTGTGTGTGTGCGTGTGTGTGTGTTTGTGTGTGTGTGTGTGCATGCATGTGTGTGTATGTGTGCGTGTGTGTGCACGCAGGTGTGTGTGTGTGTGTGCACGTGTGTGCTGTGAGCACCAAGAAACATGCAAGATTTTGTGTCTTCGATAAACATGGCCACTTCAATTACAGTACGCCCTTTCTGTAGCTTGTAGGCCTCTCAGTGTGTGTCTGTGTGTTGTAGAGTATGTGTCTGTGCAGTAAATATGACCACATGTGGCTTCTTATCTACTTTAAATACTACAAGACAAGGCACACCAACTGGCTACCAAACCAGTAGATCAGCCAAAAAAGATAACGTCCTGCGGAGCTCTTTATTAATAGCCAAAGTAGAAAATATGACTTCTCCTTTCAAACACACAAGTTCCTATCAAGTAGACCCAGTAGAGTAGAGCACAGATCTGATTATTAGACCAAGTTACACAACATTTAGTCACTCAAAAGGGAAATGTCTTTAATATATACATAGGGTTAGTAACATCTAACAGCTACAAAACGATATTAGACAGTCACATGTCCGTACTATTCTATCACGACCAGAGGTGTTATTCTATTTCACACAACACCCAGCACGAGAACAATATCAAAAGACCATGCAGCGAACATGGAAACCCCCCCCGCTCCTCCTCCTCCTCTTTAACACCCACCCACACCAGAGATACGCTCTTTGTTTTGAAGCGTGCACCGTTCTCTCATTCTCTCATTCTCTCATTCTCTCATTCTCTCATTCTCTCGTTCTCTCATTCTCTCATTCTCTCGTTCTCTCGTTCTCTCGTTCTCTTGTTCTCTCTCGCTCTCACTGTTGCCCCTGTGAAGCCTCTCCCTGGCCACTTCAAACGAATAGACTGTGTGCATCTCACCACCCCCACCTTCTCACCTTTACATTATGATTTGAAGAAAACAAACAGTCCTATGTTCCAGTAGAGCGTTGACTAGAGCCCTTCTCTTCCTCAGTGGGTCTGATGTTGTGACACCAAAGAGAGAGGGCCGTTTCCCTGAATCTGAATTATCTTGAATTATGCCTATTTATTGCCTTATTGTCTTGTGCTGCAATGTCAGGAATCGAAGCCTAAGCCTTTTACTCTCTGACACGTAATAGTAATGTGACGTAATGATAAACTTGAAACTTGAAACTTCTGAATCTGAATCTAAATGGGAGTATTATGTTTGATTCTCATGATAGAGAAAGTTGCACGTTATAATAGTGATGAAAGATGCAATGGTCAATGAAGCATAAAGGCACACAAAAGAGACACACAACCACTAGTGTGCCCTTGAGTAAGGCACTTAGCCCTAAATTACTCCAGGGAGACTGTCCCTGTAATATCTAATTGTGAGTCGTTTTGGATAAAAGCGTCTGCTAAATGGTAAAAAAAAATGCATTGTAAAACCAACAACCTCAATTTCTCCAAACCATGCAGGGTGAGGGTGAGTCATGTGTCTCAGGTCAGAGCATCTGTAGGTCAATCCCATAAGGTGGCTACAGGACGTGTGTGTGTGTGTGTGTGGAGGGCTAGCTGTAGCTCTACAGCAGGGCAGATGGACCTGTCTTGCACTGACCGAGCATCCCTGCTCCATGCTGGGGGCCCAGGGGGAGGGGGGGCCGAGCACACTCCCAGAAAGGGGTGCACCCCACTGAGACCCTGGCACCCGGCCCTGCCCAGCCTTGGCCTGCACCCATACCCCCCACACACACACACACACACACACACACACACACACACACACACACACACACACACACACACACACACACACACCACATCAACCCAAACGCTGACCAAGCCCTCGGGGCCTAGGCCAGCCTCCTGGGCACTCGCTGCCCCAGACTACAAGCTGGTGCTCAGGCAGGCCTTGCCAACTGTGGATGCCAGTGTCGGAGACGGGGGGGGGGGAGCATAACTGTACTGTACTGTGGCAACTCTTGTCATTCAGGAGTCAGTTTTAAACATGCCCATCCTTTCCATCTATAGATCTCCAAATACTGTACAGATGTTTAACCTTTATTGACTCAACAACACATTTCTTGTTTTCTGTTGTTCAGCGTTGCTGTTCCAGATATCGACTTCCAATAGAAACAGATTTCGAATCAAGTTTTATTTGTATAGCGCATTTCTCACAAAATGTAACCCAATGCGATTCACAGAGATCAAAGAAAATAAAGCAACAACTAAGATAGACATTTCAAACTACATGATGACAGAACACGCAAGCAAGCAAGGGCGAAAAACCTGTACACTGTGCATCCAGGAAAATTCCCTTGCAGCCCTCTACTCATAGAGCGACTACCTCCAGTCTGTCTACCAGCACACTGCAGCGGCCCCTGCTGTCATAATCGTCTTTCTCTGGAAGTCCAGTCTCAGTCCAGTCATTTTGGCAAAATGCAGACCTTGGGCTGTAAGCTTTGCTTGTGAGGTGCCATTTCCTGGCTGTGTGGCACACAATTTCCAACCCTCCCCCCCAGACCACCGCGTTAGAGGAGAGATGAACTGATCTGCTGTGTGTGTGTGTGTGTGTGTGTGTGTGTGCGTGTGTGTGTGTGAGTGTGGTAGTAGCAGGGGTTGGGGGCTGCAATCTCGCAACACCCAGCGGTGGAGCAGCGGTTTTAAGTGTGGGGGTTCTCGGGGAGGGACATCGCAGCCCCTGCCTTCGGCCCCTCTTCCAGTCTCCACAACATGCCAGATCAAAATGAATGCCAAGCATTTCTACATCTTCTTCACCACCATATGCAAATAATATTGAGTTCAAAATGTACATTGCAGCACCACGCCCTTCACCCCAAGATACTATATTCCCCAGCATTCATATACCATCGTATTAAGCAATGACATTAGACTTTTTAGTGTGTTTAGTGTAAGACTTTAATGCTCTTTCTTCTTATTTCATCCATGATACACAACTAGATGCAATGTGTTTACATTAAATTAAATGTAATGAAATCAAATGTAATGGCATTTAATTAAATGTATTTAATTCAAAGCCATTAAATGATAAATGATTAAATGCTTAAATGATTAATAACACCAACATCATTAATGTTTACTAGCAGTTAATACTTATTTCACCATTACAGTGGGTAGTGGGGATGAAGAGGTCTTTGTCTCTGCCTCCACGTAGACAGAGACTGCCTCCACGTAGACAGCCTGCAGCCCCCCCACCCCTCACCAAACCCCCCTTCCATTCACCTGACTCAATTTGCAGTGGCATCCCATAATCACTGCATGAGATGATAGATAGAGGAGGTATGGAGGTGTGGTTTCAGTTAGCAGGAATGAGAGCTTGGTGGATGGGAGGTTTGCGAGGTAATTATAAATGGGTGATAATTGGTCAAATGTAAAATGTACAGTAAGTCTAATGGTCAAAAAGTCATCTAATACCTCCTCTCGTATTTGACCACTTATTTCATGCCAATTAAACCTTGTAATGAGAAAAAGGAGGTGTGAATAGAGTGTTCATCGAGATCAGCCTTCACCAAGTGAGAACCCACAGAGGGTTCCTTCTAACCTCTGAACCCCTCTGTTTCTCACACACACACACACACACACACAGACACACACGCACACACACAGACACACCGACGCACACACACACACACACGCATGCGCACACACACACACACACACACACACACACACACACACACACACACACACATGCATGCACAGACACACACACCGACGCACACACACACACACACACACACACACACACACACACTCACACTCCACCATGAACCATGATCATGAATGGATGACAGACTATTGTGAGTTACCCACAA
>NC_137690.1:52625672-52663172 GCF_963989245.1 Nansenia antarctica | reverse complement strand
GCAGCCCTGCGGGGAGCCCGTGCTGGTGGTCCTGGAGCTGGAAATGCTCTTCCCCAGCTTCACCCGCTGAGACCTGTCAGTCAGGAAGTCCGTGATCCACCTGCAGGTGGAGACCGGCACCTGCAGCAGGGATAGCTGGTGCTCCAGGATGTGTGGGAGGATCGTGTTGAAGGCCGAGCTGAAGTCCACGAACAGGATCCTGGCGTAGTTGCCTGCAGTGTCTAGGTGTTCTAGTACGTAGTGCAGAGCCATGTTCACGGCGTCCTCCGTGGATCTATTGGCTCTGTACGCGAACTGCAGGGGGTCCAGCACAGGATCCGACAGTGTAGCAAGCCCACGATATGTTATTACTCATATATATTTATTTTAATCCTGTTCTTTTACCAACTGCTAAGACCACAATATAGTAAGCTAGTTACTTTAGTTAGCTAAAGATTGGCCCCCCAAATCATTTTACAACTTATTTAGCACTTATGTTAAGATGTTTCTGTCGAACCCCGCAGTGAAGGTATCTAACGTAATGTAGCTAGCGAACAGAAGTGGGGAGTGTTCCGACTCGCTCCGGGTCTGTTGTTTATAATGGAGAAGCGTTTCTGAAAATACGGTACGGGTAAGATACAAATGCGTGCCGTCCTGTACCGTCCCGGTCTGGTCAATGGAGAAGCGCCATAAGAGTGTGTGCATGTGTGCATGTGTGTGTGTGTGTGTGTGTGTGTGTGTGTGTACAAAGGCTATACTCAAAGGCTTTGATTGATTGATTGAAAACTTTATTAGAAGATTTGCAGAAGTAGGTACATGAAAGTACATATTACATACAAGGTCAACTAACAGGATAAAAACCCAAGAAAGCCACTGGCTTATTTCAATTGGGGTCCTTGATTCTCAATTCATCGTTACATGTAAGACAGACAAAAAAAACTAGTACTATCTACAAGATAATACAGACAAATAACTAGTACTATCTACAAGATAAACATACATCCAACATGGGAAGAACAATACAACAAAACATAAGGTATGTACAGCGGGTAGGACAGGTGGGGACATACACCACAGGTGGGGGCGGGGGACAAAACACAAAGTATGTACAGTGGGTAGTTCGGGCAGGGGGACAGACATATAATATGTACAATGATTTAGAGGGTCCAGTTACGGATTGCAGCCTCCTGTAAATGTTTTTTGAGAGTGGTTTTGAAGGTGGGCAGTGTTTTGCACTCCTTTAAGATTATAGGAAGGGCGTTCCACATTTTTACTGCTTCACATGTACCTGTACGTCCATTCAAATCCAAAGTGGGCCTTTCACTCGAGGGCTATGATTTTATAAAAAGAGCCAGTCAAAGAGAGATTGATGTGATGTGTATTGATTATAAGGCGTAGCGTTAGACAGACCCATGTGGCTGGTCTTGAGCGGCCCTACCCCGGTACGATGCTCCGCTGGCGACGCCTAAGGAACGTCTCACACTTCAGTTGATTGCTCTTACGTTACGACAGTGTCGTCTTGACAACAGCACACAGAGAGCCGACACAATCCATACGGTATGATAATGTAGGGTACAGACTCAGCACACTAATTAGTTGAAGGGTATTTTGTAGAGTAGACTTATGTCTGTGTGTGTGTGTGTGTGTGTGTGTGTGAGAGAGAGAGAGAGAGAGAGAGAGAGAGAGAGAGAGAGAGAGAGAGAGAGAGAGAGAGAGAGAGAGAGAGAGAGTAATGGTATTGTTGTGTGTTGCACATATTATTTTTGAACGTAAAATGTTCACAGGAAAAGTATCCTATTTGAATAAAAAATGTAGGACCCTCCCTTTGAATAAAACATTTAGGACCCTCCCTTTGCTCAGAAGACATCTGACATTATTATTGATAGGAGGAGCAGGATCCCAAAGCATTTCACCATGTCAATTACGACTGTATTCGATATACGTGACAAATACAATTTGATTAGATTAGATTAGATTTGACTATTTACAGAACCACCTTTGCTTTTGGTGCATAGAAACGCCACGAATCCCAACCAACAGTCTTCTCTCACACAGGGTAGACCCTTCCTCCGCGCACACACACACACACACACACACACACACACACACACACACACACACACACACACACACACACCAGTCATGGCTAAAGTTATTGCTGACGTTCGCAGTCTTTTGTATGTAATTAAAATAACTCCACTGTACGATTTTGTAAAGCATTCTCTAGGCCCCGTGTGTTTCCTGCCCTGCAACACTCCCCCTTATCTCTCCGGCCCCCTTGAGTATGCCGTTTTACATTTCTGTTTGTAAAACTGTCAACACTTCCACTGGCTGTACTAACGTGTGATTTAGCACCGACAGAGAGGAGGGATAGAGAGAGAGAGAGAGACAACTGCATGAGATCTTGCACATTTTGAAAGTGGATTTTTTTTTTTTTCTTTTTTTTATCTCTCTCCCCCCTGAAGATGCCTGGTTATGTACATACAGTCTACACAGCGAGGCATCTTGAGGGTAAAATTCGGCGATTATATTTCAACCCCCCCTAGTCAGGATCTTAATCAGAAAAAATAAATAAAAAAGATAAGAAAAGAAAAAACCTCCACATGTTCAGAAATTAATTGGAGTAGTGTGGGAGCTTTGATTGTGTGTGAAACTTACACCTGTCAAACAGTGGTCCAATCAGACGAGACGCGTCACAGCTAATAAGCACCTGAGGGTGGCGGTGGCATCCAGCAGGAAAACAACAGCCAAAGCCAGCAGTCTGCCGCACGTACTCTAACATCACATCCTACTGTACCTGAATGGGCAACCCCCATGTTGACACACGCACACACACACACACACACACACACACACACACACACACACACACACACACACACCCACCCACACTCCCTCATGCAAAATAACAAAAAAAAAAAAAAAAAAAACCTTATTTTCTCTCTTCAAGTCCTTTCCGAGGGAGAAGAAATGTCCCACTTCAATCACTGGAACACTGTAACCTAACTAGTATATTTTTCTATCCCCCTCAAGCCTGTTTTTCTTTAATTTACACCTCTGTTTTGCAGCTGTGATGGGGGAATACGGCTCCCCTCCCCTCGGAGGCAGCTGATGCAGCTGAGGAACGTCAACTCATTACAAAGGCCAGTGTAATAATCTGTCTATCGGAGGGGCCTCGCTAGGACGCTACGCGACGCTCCCAACCAACCGGCTCCCCTGTCAATAACACAATAACACGACAGTCACTTCATTATAGCTTCACAATTCAGCCACTTATTATCTATTGGCCCCCTCAGAGACCGCTAGGAACTATAGGGTCAGACGCTACGGTTACATTATTATCCAAAGATTCGTGCCGTGGGGCTGGGATATAATTTGTGTTTGGGTGGGATGACGTGTGTTTGCATACCAACAGCTACAGTGGGTGAATTGCAAGTGAGCTATACAATGACCAGGAATACAGACACACACATGTATATATATATATATGTCTATAGGCGATGTGAACAGATAAAGGCCTTGTGTTGTTATTGTGCAAGCCCGCAGTGGCCAGTGGGCCATAGGTATGTTGTGTGTATTGTTGCTAATAGTATTAACTCATATTGCTGTCTCTTGCTAACAGAGACCGGATACTAAAGCAGAAGTGAAATTTACACATTTTCTTCCTTAACATATGAAGCAGGTTGCAAGGTGGAGGAGAGGGATTACAGTTTTATTGTAACTGTATTTTTGCATCTCGGCTTCCTGTCTTTTCCCCTTATGGTTTGAGTATGCACCAACTGTACCAATGTAGCTTTCTCCCTGTTGGGCCCCAGCAGCCTGTATTTAACTACATCAGTGCCATCAGAGTACAGTATGAACAAGAGCAACACCTCAAAGTGCCTGCGTGTCTAGAACACGGATGTGTTTGCCTGTGGCTGGCGGCTTGGAGACACTAAATGCTGAATATGAGTTCGAAAAACAGCTTCATGCAGAGCTGTGAAAAATTCACTCACACCAGCAAAACGCAAAGCTGACCAAAACCTCAGAAAAGGAGCAGAGGAAAAACCCAAGACCCAAGAAGTGAACGATGCAGAAAAAATACACAAGATTACAAGAAGAGAAGTAGACACATAAACAAAATACATTAAAAAAATTGACAGATGCAATCAACTTTTGTTCGATGGAATTGCCTAATATTATTGACACAGTCTGATCATTTGGTCCGCATGTCAGCAACCAGTCAAAATGTTCAGACTTTTCTTTTGAAACACAGAATTACATACATACACAAACTCGCTAGTCAAGCCAAAATACTGCAGCGCAATGGATTCGGTGAGTATTACTCACTGAGTAATCCCCACTGCTAACCAGTTAACAATAACACTTCTTTACATTGTTAGCAGGCTCACAAAACAAGCTGTCTTAGTTGACTAGCGATATGTCATTGATTTTCAACAACGCGGAAATGTATTCACATTTTTCTAAAGAAAAGTCAGATCATTACATCTGTTCCCGACATGAGGACCAAAGCATTAGAACGTGTCACATGTGTAGAGTTGGTTATTGATAAATCAGTCATAAATACAATCAACAATTCTAACAAAGTGGAAACTCCACTGAGCACTTCCTCAACTGTTGACTGTTGAAGTGCACATACAAGTGATGCAGTGTCTTAGCAGTTATATCAAGAGCAGTCATATCAAGTTTCCATATGACAGAAAACACAATGACACCCTCCTTCTCTCTGATCAAGTAAACTTCTCAACCCACCCACCCAACCAAAACAAAGGAAAAAATAAGACCTACCTTCATGGAGGAAAAGGTCCCCTCACTGACACATACACACAGACAAACACACACACATACACCCCCCGCGCGCGCGCACACACACACACACACACACACACACACACACACACGCATACACACACACACACACACACACAAACACACACATGCACACACATGCACATGCACACACACACACAAACACAAACACACAACAACAACGCAGACCCTGTGAAACCCTATTCCCGTGTAATGATTATGACTCCCCTTCATTAAAAACTGCATCTAACCCTGTTAGACTGGAAGAGACTCACTACGGGTAATCGCGAAAACACTTTTAATCAATGCACAACAACAGCAGAGACCTTGCTAGGACGCATTCACTCCAAATGAAACAGGCTCTTTAAAACACACACACAGAAACAACAAAGACCCTGCTAGACTTCTCACACTCCTCGTGGCGAAACCTGCCTGTGAATGTCTTCTGACAGCTCCTTAGACCTTGTTAGGGTGAATTACTTCCTAATGATTCAACCCGGGCTTGGAGACAACACACACACACACGCACACGCACACGCACCCACACCCAGACGCACACGCACATGCACACACAGACACACGCACATGCATACACACACACACACACACACACATACACACACACACACACACACACACACACACACACACACACACACACACACACACACACACATGGCCGAGACCCTGATAGAATGTGTTCACTTGCAATGCTGAAACTTGATAAAAGACTACACACAATCATTAGACTGTGGGGTGCATTCAGTCCTAATGAAGACATGTGACTTGTGATCGAACTCAGACACGGCTACACACAGACGAAAAAATACGGTGGAATTGTTTGTATGAATTCTTTATAATTATAGAATTATATATATCCTTATATCCTTTGACTGGAGATCGTGTCAAACAACAGTTTGTCATTTCTCGAATTGTGCTTTACTAGGTTTGTCTGAGGAACAGCAGATCATGCCACATGACATTTGTGTTCCCGCTCTTTTTATTGGCTCTCTCCTATTGAACACTGAACACGATAAAATATTAAATTAAATAAAAATTATTCCATCATATTTATTAGAAGTATACATGATGCATTGTGACGGTTTGTTTTATCAAGATAGAATTCTGCAACTAGAATTTGTAATAATTAATGTAGAAAAGAAGGACAAGGATATTTTTTAAAATTCTAATTTTACTTAACGAGTAAAAACAGCAACAAATGAATATGGACCACATATAAAAGCGATGATGGTGGTTTTACATATAGGAAAATCTTAATATAACTAATTAAGCAGTAATTCTTCCAGAATTCACACCTTACCAAGTCGTTAAAAAAGCCTTTCTTCACACTTGTATGTATAATACAAATGTATGCACTGTGTCAGACACATGTACAACACACACACACACACACACACACACACACACACACACACACACTGATACATGTTGGTATCAGCAGGCGCAGTTCTTTTGTCACTCATTATTTTGAGCAATGCCAACACTTGAGATTTCTATCTGTTATATACCAAGAGCTCCATTTTCTTTCAATCTGATAACACCTAATGACTCAGGTTGATTTGTGACTCAGATGTTTAGGCGCTCGGTCATGAGTCAGAGGTGTTCTCTGATGGAGCAGCAGCTGTTTGTTGGAAATTTCCTGTCAGGGGATGGGTACGAGGGCTAAGTCACGGCTCCACCACGGCTGTGGAGATGGGTTGGACAGGTATGAGTCACGACTGGAACCCACACACACACACACACCCACACCCACCCACCCACCCACCCACCCACCCACACACCCACACACCACACACACACACACACACACACACACACACACACACACACACACACACACACACACACACACACACACACACACACACACACACAAGGTTACTTTGCATAGTTCCTGAGTTTGCTGCCATAACCCTTACATTCTAAGTATGTATAAGACTTGTATGTATAGGACTGTATACGGTAAGACTCACAATAACTTCTTGGAGTTCTTTTTTATTGATATGAGGAATTCATAGTTTCAATCATCTTGAAAATCATCTTGAAAATTAAACATACATATATTGTTGTAGATTAGGAATAAGAACCAGTAAGTATGAAGACATTGATCATCATTAGGTGTAGTCTTCTCACAGTTGACCTGTTTCTCCATCAGATACAACAAACTCAACAACTGTCCTATTAGCTGCCTCCCTCCTGTCACGTCCAACCTATCTCTACTGTTTCCTGTTTCTTGTTCAGATATTCCGTCCGGCCCCTCTGGTGTAAATCCATCTCCTCAGCCTCAGGCTGATCTGATCCCACAGGCAGGCTGGCGTGTTGGTTCAACTGGATGTGAGAAATCGAGGCCTGAGGTGATACTCCGTAGCCAGGCTAGCGTCCCGCTAGCAACGCGTACATGAGACGAGCTGTTAACCGCCGCAGCTTCACGCAGAGATCACTGGACGGAGGCTCTTCCCCGGCCACACCCTTCCTGTCAGTTGTCTGCCTGACAACGCTGTGTGGTAGCCGAGGCCCTGAAACCAGACACAGACTTCCTGTGGGCCTCCTTTACACATTACAGCCATGGATCTCACCCCATGACCTCAGATGATGAATCTCATTCTGCTCTGAGACTCAATGAGTTAAAATGGAGGGCCAGAGAAGGGGGGGTTTTGTGGTATCTGCACATTGTTACGTGTGATTTTTCTGCAGTCAGATAGAGCTGTGTGTGCACTGTATAGTATCTCTGTCAGTCATGTTGCTACTGTAACAACACTTTTTGTTGAGGATTGACCAATTTGATTGAAAGATAGATTTGATTTGATCATTTAGAAATGCTACTTACTGTACGCCACACATGTGCATACACTACATTTAAAACATAGATGAGTATTCAATACAGTGATCAAATATGTATTTCCATTGTGGGCCTCTGGTTTTGGAGGACATGTTAAAATGCTGAATATAATTGAGCCAAATCACACAGAGCTGATTTTTCCTGGACTTCAAGCTTCATGTCTTGCATTTGCTTACTCTCAGAGGCATTTAGGGTGAGCTGTAACCTCACATGAGAGTGTCATGCGGGGAGATGAGGACAACTTCTCTACAGCCAGAGTTCCGTGTGTTGAACTGGCACTCTCTCTAGTGGACAAGCTAAGAACAACTACTGTACTGTACAATACATGGTCTGAAGAGTTTGTTTCAGAGGTAATAATATAATAAATGTTGTACATGTGACACAAAGTCTGCAAGTGCCCTCTAGTGGTAGAACTTCACAGCCTTTACTGACTGTGTCTCAACAGCCTCAAGTGGCTTTTGCTCCTGGTCTTCTCTCCTTTATCTGACCGATTTGAAAGCTCAGGATAGGGGTTAGATAGATACTGTAGATAGATAGATAGATAGATAGATAGGTAGGCAGGTAGATAGGTAGATAGATAGATAGATAGATAGGTAGGTAGGTAGGTAGATAGGTAGGTAGATAGATAGATAGATAGATAGATAGATAGGTAGGTAGATAGGTAGGTAGATAGATAAATAGATAGATAGATAGATCGATCGGTACTTTATTGATTCCCATGGGGAAATTAAGATGTTACAGCAGCTCACACCACAAACAACAACAACAACAACATAAAGTGACAATTGAATAATAGAATCAACTACAAATAAAAAATAGACATCTGAAACATGATATACACTAACAACAGTTCAGTATGGTTTAACATCCCCCAGCCTGACCTGTTCGAGCCAGCCAGAGGATACATTTTATTGCAGCAGGCAGAAAAGTTATCCTAGCTCCCCTTAGTGCAAAGTGGTAGTAATAGTGTGTTGCTAAAGGAGCTTTTCTGCTCTGCACATTGAATAGGAATACTATGGATGGTTGTTGAGAATCTACCTTCACCTGTCCAGTTTCCTCGCATAAGTGATGGAGGGATGAAGAAGGACACAGAGACAAGCAGAGGGAGACACTTCAAGCCTGGAATACGATGAGCCAATATTAAGGCCTTGGTTGGGGTAGCGGTGTGGATAGTGAGTTGGACTGGTGATCAGATGGTAAGGCAGTTACTCCAGGGACACTGTCCCTGTCATCTGTAATTGCAAGTCACTTTGGATAAAAGCGTCTGCTAAATGGTTAAAATGTCAGTGTGTTAATTGGAGTGATTTTCAACACAGATTTACGCCGCAGCACCTCCTAATTATTCTGTTCAGTGAGGAAACTGCCTGGTCGCATGCTAAGACTAGAGAGACAATCTGAAGACATCAGCAGAAGTATAGGTTACTAAAAATTCTAAATCACAAATCATATGCTGTACCTTTTATCATTATGACTGTAAATTCGATACGGGTCGATCTAATTCTCTGTCTGAGAGTATTCTATAGTAGTATTAGTTAGTAGAGAAAGAATAAATAGTACTATTATAGTGTTCTACTCATACTCTCAGACAGAGAATTAGATCGACCTGTATCTAATTTACAGTCATAATGATAAATGTAAAACGTGAAAGCTCAGACAGCGGTTTTCATGGGGTGTCCTATCTTTTTCACATACTGAAAAATGTATGCACTCACTGCAATGTAAGTCTCTTTGGATAAAAGTGTCAGCTAAATGGTGTATATTATTCAAACCACATGGAGAGAAGGGAGATGCTGGACGCCCAGCCGAGCTGTATTGCCAGCCCCCCTCCCACCCCCCAACCCTCCCCCCTACTCAGGCAGTCAGGCCCTCCCTGGCACCTCACTCCCCTGGACCGCCCGGGAGGAAAACAATTACCAAACACACAGAGCAACAATACCCAGAAAACATCTGCCCATGCCGGATGGAGAGAGATGGCCACACGTGTCCCTGTTGGGTTTAAACACAGCCCAGCCCGGCAGGCGAATGGGCCGGGTGTATATTAGGCTACGATAGAGCAAACAGTGCATCTGGTCTCCATTCCACACACCAAGCCTGTCTGCCTGCCTGCCTGTCTGCCTGCTTGCCTTTTTGGCTGTGGAAGGCATCAACACAGATGAAGGCCCTGTTCGTTTGGGTGGGTTCCCTCCTGATTCTTGGGATGATGGTGTAACAGTATGGGTCCTGAATGGTTGGAGGCATGTAGGCATGGGGTGACACAGCCTGGGAAGGCTAAATAATGCACACTGTACAGCAATAACACAAGCAGTGGATAAGCCTTGCATCATTTACAACAACAGAACATTTTATATGTCTTATATGTGTGTTACTGTATGTTGTGTCTCTCCTGAGACATCTACTACTACGTATACCCCCTGTACTGTTTCCCCTGAGACATCTACTACTATACCCCCTGTACTGTTTCTCCTGAGACATCTACTACCCCCTGCTGTTTCTCCTGAGACATCTCATTGCCGCGCCTCTGTTTGGCAGCTAGTCGCCTTGGCTCTCCTTTCTGTTTGTCATTGTCTAATCATTGATGTTTCAAATTTGCTCTGTTATGTTGTCTAATCATTGATGTTTCAAATTTGCTCCGTATATGTAAAGCACCCAGTGCATTTGTGCTGAGAAGAGTGCTATATAAATAAAGTTTTACTTACTTACTTACATCTACTACCCCCTGTACTGTTTCTCCTGAGACATCTAGCCTACTACCCCTCTGTACTCATTAAAATTAAAATTAAATAAAAAAGCATGACGACTGCTAATGGCCCCTGGATTGAGCATAGATTACTTTTTCCTACTAAGACTGGTGGATAGATGATTCACTTACTTAGTCAAATGCATTTGTTGTAACTTGCTTTGGAATAAGGTGTCTGCTAAATGCCAAAAATGTAAATATAAATTTGCCCCTTGCTTTACTGTGCTGTCTTGTATGATTTTCCTGTTAGCAACATCTTTGGCATTAAAACAGATTCCAACCAGCCATTGTTGATTGTAAAGTATGGTGTAGCCTATAGATTCAGCATTCAGAAAACATAGGCAGAAGAGCACTTGGGTCAATTACCGTACTGAATCCTTTATGAATGATTATGCTGCCACCTTGTGGTTACAGTTTGAACATCACTCATAACATTTCTCACACATTCATAGGTTGCTGCATGAATTCTATTAATTCTGCTCAAATATTGTTGTTTTTGTTGCCTGTTATCACAGTTTAAACACATGATTTCTACTTGAATACTAAGTAATACTAAGTACTAAGTACAGTGAAACCACAATATCAACTGCATTAATGAAGCCAATCTCCAGCAATTAGGATTATGAATGAATGAATGAATGAATGAATGAATGAATGGTCTTTATTGTCATTGATATAGTACAGGTACCAAACAACGACATTTGGGAGGGGGGGCTCCCCTGGTGCTAGGAAAGAAAAAAAAAGAAAAAACAAGAAGGGAAAGGAGCTGGTTTACATAAATAAAGGATATGTACACTGTCCACTATACTATACTGTACAAATAAAACACTGTGCTGTACTCTATGCTATGCTATACCTATTCTAACATTTCCTATTCTCTGCAACCTTATGTACCCTAGGGTTGTCATATTGCACATAGTGTTATTGCACATTCATTTAAAGTGTCGCAGTTTGCAGGCTTGAAATGTACACATTTGTGCCTCAGCACTACACCTGATTTTCAATCCAGCAGCTGCCATCAATCCATCCAGACTGTCCAGGGCCCAGAACCTAGGTCTTTGCTGTGTTCAGGGCCTGGATGGCCCTGGGGTAGAAGCTGAGCTTCAGTCTGTTTGTCCTTGCGAACATGGTCCTGTACCGCCTGTTCGAGGGCAGCCGAGCAAAGTGTTCGTACCCAGGGTGGGATGGGTCTCTGGAGATCTTGGAGGCCTTCCTGAGGCAGCGTGTGTTGTACAGCTCTTCCAGAGAGGGGAGGGGGGCGCCGGTGATCTTCTGGGCCGTTCTCACGACTCTCTGTAGCGCATTCCTCTCTGCGGCTGTGCAGCTGGAGAACCAGTTGCAGATGCAGTAGGTGAGGATGCTCTCCACTGCGCAGCGGTAGAAGGCCACCAGCATCTCCTGTCTGATGTGGTCTTTCCTGAGGAAGAAGAGCCGCTGTTGTGCCTTCTTGATGATGGCTGCTGTGTTGTTCTTCCAGGACAGGTCATCCTGTATGTGCACCCCCAGGAATCGGAGGGTTGAGACTCTCTCCACGCTCCCTCCGTCGATGAGCAGGGGCTGGACCTCAGATTTTTTCCTCCTGAAGTCCACGATGATTTTCTGGGTCTTTGACTGGTTCAGCAGCAGGTTGTTAACCTTGCACAGCTTGCTCAGCTGCTCTACCTCATCCCTGTACGCCGCCTCGTCCCCCCCCGAGATGCAGCCCACCACGGTGGTGTCGTTTGCAAACTTTACGATGGAGTTGCTGGGGTGGTCGGGGGTGAAGTCGTAGGTGTAGAGGTTGTAGAGGATGGGGCTTAGCACGCAGCCCTGGGGGGACCCAGTGCTGAGTCTGAGGGCTGTGGAGGTGTGGGAGCCCACCCGCACCCTCTGGGGGCGGTCGGACAGGAAGTCCTTGATCCATGCACATATAGAGTGTGATAGTCCCAGGTCTAGTAGTTTGGTCACTAGCCTGTCTGGAAGGATGGTGTTGAAGACAGAGCTGAAGTCCACAAAGAGCAGTCTCGCGTAGCTGTTTCCCCTCTCCAGGTGGGATAGAGTGGAGTGGAGAGTCGTCGCGATGGCGTCCTCTGTGGACCTGTGGGCTCTGTAGGCGAACTGGTATGGATCCAGGTTGGGCGGGAGGCGTGTGACTATGTGGGCCCGGACTAGTTTCTCGAAGCACTTCATGATGATTGGTGTGAGTGCCACCGGGCGGTAGTCGTTTAGGCAGCTCACCGTGCTTTTCTTCGGGACTGGGATGATAGTTGAGGTTTTCAGGCAGGGTGGGATGGTGGCCTGGGACAGGGACTGGTTGAAGATGTTGGTGAAAACCCCGGCCAGCTGGTCGGCGCAGTCCCTCAGCACCCGTCCCAGGACGCCATCCGGCCCTGAGGCTTTCCTGGGGTCCACCGCCTTCAGCACGCGTCTCACTTCATGCTCTGTGAGGGTGAGGCTGCTGAGAGCTGGAGAGAGTGGTGTTTGTGTTGTGGTTACCTCCGTTCGCCCCTCGTCGAACCGGGCGTAGAAGGAGTTCAGTTTTTCCGCCAGCAGGGGGTCGTCCTCTGCGGCTGTGAGCCTGTTGGCTCTGAAGTTTGTCATGTGCTGAACCCCCTGCCACACCCGCCTGGAGTCGTTGCTCAGGAAGCATTCCTCAATCTTCTCTCTGTGTTCTGCCTTGGCCTCCCGGATGCCGCGCTTTAGGTTAGCCCTGGTGGTGCTGTACAGCAGTGTGCCCTTCCCTGCGAAGGCGTTGTCCCTCTCCTTGATCAGTTTTTGGACCTTCCCAGTCATCCATGGCTTCGTGTTGGGGTAGACCCGGACCCGTTTGTCCACGGTGGCTGAGTTGGTGTAGTTCACTATGTGGTTCAGAACCGACGACGTGAACTGTTCCAGGTCCTCATGCTCATATTCCTGCCATGAGGTGTCATTCAGGCAGATCTGCAGTGGAGCGGACCCTGCTGGCCAGGTTCTGACAGTCTTAGTGGTGATGGGAGCACTTTTCCTCATGGGAGTGTAGGCTGGGATCAGGAGGATTGACACATGGTCAGACATGCCTAGATTTGATTGATTGATTGAAAACTTTATTAGAAGATTTGCAGAAGTAGGTACATGAAAGTACATATTACATACAAGGTCAACTAACAGGATAAAAACCCAAGAAAGCCACTGGCTTATTTCAATTGGGGTCCTTGATTCTCAATTCATCGTTACATGTAAGACAGACAAAAAAGCTAGTACTATCTACAAGATAATACAGACAAATAACTATTACTATCTACAAGATAAACACACATCCATCATGGGAAGAACAATACAACAAAACATAAGGTATGTACAGCGGGTAGGACAGGTGGGGACATACACCACAGGTGGGGGCGGGGGACAAAACACAAAGTATGTACAGTGGGTAGTTCGGGTCTTTTAATCTGATTTTTGATTTAGAGGGTCCAGTTACGGATTGCAGCCTCCTGTAAATGTTTTTTGAGAGTGGTTTTGAAGGTGGGCAGTGTTTTGCACTCCTTTAAGATTATAGGAAGGGCGTTCCACATTTTTACTGCATAGTTTGCAAACGAGTTTAACCCCTTGTTTGTGGTGCAACGCGGTTGAACGTGGTTCGTGGAGCTTCCTCTGGTGTTGTATGTGTGGACGTTGTTCACTTTTTGGAAGTATGTTGACAGGTACTTGGGTGTCTTTGTGGTGTAGCGTATCTTGAAGACCAGGCCCAGTGCAAGCTGCTGCACTCTGTCAACTACTCGTAGCCAATCAAGGCTCAAAAAATGAGCAGCGGTTAGATGTGTCCTAGGGTTGAGGCCTAGCAGAAGCCTAACCAGTTTATTTTGGGCTGTCTGGAGTCTTGTTTTATGGGCCTTTGTGGTTCTATAGTACCATGATGTTACGGCATAGTCGAAGTGACATTGAATGAGAGCTCCTGATAGGGTCCTCAGTGTGTTTTTACTGACAAGTGAGGATATCCTGTACAAGAATCTAGTTCTATGGTTAACTTTTTTGATTACTTTTGCTGCCATTTTATCTCCGGAAAGATTTGCCTCTAAGATGGAGCCCAGGTATGTAATATCCTCTTTTCTTGTGATATTAATGTTACCCACTTTTATTTTAAAATTTTCAGCCTTTCTGAGTTTAGATGGGGATCCGTATAGGATGGTTTCAGTTTTACCTAGGTGTATTGATAGTTTATTGTCAGCTAGCCAGATGCAGATTCTACTCAGTTCAGTGCTTAGCGCTTTTTCCACCTGCAATATGTCCCTGTCAGAGACCAGCAGAGCCGAGTCATCCGCGAACAGGAATAAATTGCAATCACATGCTGATGACATGTCATTCACATATATTAGGAACAGTAAAGGTCCCAAAATGCTTCCTTGTGGAACGCCGCAGGTCACTGGGAGGGGGGGGGACAGTGTTCCGTTCACACTAACCACCTGTTCCCTCCCCTCTAAGTAGGATTGCATCCAGCTCACCGATGTTCTATCGAACCCAATTGCTTTCAGTTTATCTAACAATATGTGGTGATCTACTGTGTCGAAGGCCTTCTGGAGGTCCAGCATGACCATGCCGCAGTACTTGCCCGAGTCCACCTCATGGTTGATGTGGTCGTTCAAATAGAGAAGGCATGTGTCAGTGGAATGGGATGTTCTGAATCCTGATTGAAATTCATACATCAGCTTTTTTTCGGTAAGGTACCTATCGACCTGTTCATAAACTATTTTTTCCATAAGTTTCGAGATGGAATTAAGAATAGAAACAGGTCGGTAGTTGCCTGGGTCTAATTTGCTTCCTTTTTTATACAGTGGGGTTACCCTTGCTATTTTAAAGTCAAGGGGGACGTGTCCCTGTTTGATGGAGAGGTTTATTATGTGGGTGATGATTGGGGTAATGGAGGCAGCTGAGTCTTTTAGAAATCTGGCTGGAATATTGTCATGGCCCGTGGCCTTTTCTGAGTGTAGAGCGCCTAGCTTTTTAAACACCTCATCGTTTGACACCATGGAGAGTTTAAAATCATCATTGCGTACACCCAGTTTATTGTAGAACTCACGGATGTGCTCTACACCATAACGCCCTGAGTGGGGTGGTAGATTGTTAACTAATTTAGTGGCTATGGTTGTAAAGAAAGTGTTTAAGCACTTAGCCACATCCAGCTTGTCTGTAAGGAGAGAATCACCAGATTTGATGCTGATGTTTGTAGACCTGGTTTTGAGTTTTTGACTGCAACCTAGTTGGCTATTAAGTAGCTTCCAAAGGTCACGTGGTTTGTTTAAGTTTTCTTCGATTTTGTTATCGAGGTATTCTTTCTTAGCAGATTTGGTCATGGTAATTACCTGATTGCATAGTTTGTTGCATTGTTTTTTAATTTTCTCAAAGTGGGTTTTGTGATCTTCGTTTAAGTGTTTCACTAATTTTGATTTGCATTTTTGAACTTCAGAGCATTTTAGGTCTCTGACTTTCATAGCATTTAGAATGTCCGAATTCATCCATGGTTCCGATCGGGTTTTAACCCTGGTGGTTCTCATGGGGGCTATACTGTCAATAATATTTAGGAATTTGGTGAGATGAGCTAGCGGTCTAGCCTTGTAGGCAAGCTTGATGTTGGTGTATACCTTATCCAGTGTTTTTTCTCCTCTTGTTGCACATATAACATGCTGATAGAACTTCGGTAGTACTACCTTCAGGTCAGCATGATTAAAGTCCCCGGCGATTATATGAACTGCCTGTGGGTCTGCGCTCTGTCCACTACTGATGACGTCATGTAGCCGCGCCAATGCTAAGCTACCATCCGCGTTAGGCGCAATGTAAACAGATGTTATGTACACTGCGTTGAATTCCCTCGGGAGGTATGTGGGTCGGCATTTAACAGTCAAGTATTAACAGTCAGACGGTATTTATGGTTGTAGATTATACACTACAGGTTATATCCACTCAAGAAGCAAACACATGAGAGTGTGTGCATGCGTTAGTAATAACTTAATCACACCACTGCCCTAAAGTCATAGGCCTACATTAATAGTATCTTAAGTGTGTTACAAAACAACAACAACAACAACAACAACAACAACAACAACAACAACAACAACAACAACAACAACAGGTGAGTGGGAGTGGGATCTGTAGGCTTCTGAGCTGTAGCCTACTACAATGCATTTTAAAGCCAACCCATCCAACAGACCTTTGTTTTTCAGGAACTGAGAGCCTTCACACAGGCACAACACATTGTAGACAAGTTAGTATAATAGTTTAGGCAAGCCTATGACCACGGGAAACAACAAGTATCATCCGCATCCCACGGACTGTTTGGATTCCTGGCCTCGCATCACCTTTCTAATCGGGTCGGTCCCTCCCACCGACTCTGACTCCATAATAGACACCGCGGAGAACCGCAGAGCTCGGGGAGGATTTGTGACAGCTCGCGGGGACACGCCCGCCCGCTCGAGACATCGGGAATTCGGTGAGGCTCCACTGTTATAGTTTGGACGAATAACTTTGCATACTTACTTCGACTTTTCAACTCACCTGGCTTTCGCTCATTTCATCCCCCGACGACAGTTGAGGTTTTCTGCATCAAAAGCAGCAACAGAGATGTAAAGCAAGTTACACCACCGCATCTTCCTCTTCATTTGATATGCTACTGATTTAACCCGGCCGGAGCACTGAAGTGACAGAGAGGTATTTCGGTATTCTATAGTTACTTATGTCTAATGGCTACGTGACAACACATTGGCTTTGTTTGGAAACATCGTATCCCCTTCAGTAGGCTACAGTAGGCTATAATCAACTGCACAGCGGGTGTTCTGTTATCCGGCAGCTCGACACATAAAGCTCCATATTCTATCAGAAAGGCTTTTTGAAGACGCGTCAGCAGGCTACTGTGGGACAGATACACAGAGCTCCGAAACGTTGCTTCTCATAATTCGACCAGATTATTCTACTGTAGTCTTATTTTATCTGTAGTCTTATCTTATCTGTAGTCTTACTGTAGTCTTATGATCTTCCCCGCAGATGGACATGACATCCCGCGTCACCGACCGACTAGGCTATTATCTCACCGACAATGAGCCTTCAATTGACACTGTTGAATACACATATGTTGATATTGATTTGAATGCTTTGTCCCATAGGGCAATGCCATGCTTATTGATGTGTTAAAGAGACTAAGTTTTTAAGTTTAGGGCTGATCAATTGAAGCATTATCGACATGCTACTAATTTGTAGGCATTTTAACAAGGTGTGGCATACAGCACAGTCCTATTCACATTAAATGCATTCAGAAATGAACTTATTTCGTGCAATAAGCCTTTTACTAAACTCTGGTCTAGAGAACATGTAGAGGAGGTAGCAGGTAGGACCACTGAAACCGGTTGTTTTGGCCACATGACTTGGTGTTGACACCTGCAACCTTATGGGACAACCGGTCATCACATTGATGTACGATATTTAGTCCATTTGATGGCATGACATACACATGCGGATTCTGTGATGACATTGTTATGGTCAATCTACCTTTGGCAACATCTGAAGTTCTAATTGCAGTGACTTGAGTCATCAACACATCACTGTCATCCAGAGTCAATTATTACCAGTCATTCAAACCTTCTTATGGTGGTAATAGCTATGTTTAACTGATAGAAATCAGGGAATAAGATCCCTTGGAAGAAATATGGGGGGGGGGGGGGGGGTTATATTATTATTACCAACAATGTTGTTGCTTGGAACTTTAAACTGAATTTCGGTGTGATGACCAGAGGTGGCAGATTTCCAAAGTTACGCCCTGCTCCTTTAGCTGCAAGCAAGATTATAGACCAATGCTAATCGCTGAGTTATGGGGATATCTTAATGGTAACAAATCCAATATAAACACAACTTGCTCACATAACTTTGACATGAACCTTTAAAAACAGCGTCCAATGTGGAATTGGAGTCCCTCCTTCACACTAAGAGTGATGCCTTTGTTTTGAACGGTAACCTTACAGAAAACACATCTAGAAATAAACATATTTAGGACAGTTAAATCCATCAGATTTTTATTATTATATTGTCCTCCAAGGCATTGAGGCTCGCTCCATTTTCGGTTATTGGATTGCCTGTGCCTTTCTGCCCTTGCCTTGAGGGACACTTGAGAATGCATAGCTATGCTCCCTCTCTCTCTCTCTCTCTCTCTCTCTCTCTCTCTCTCTCTCTCTCTCTGCTAATGCTACCATGGTGCAGTGAAAGTGAATGGAGATACTAATCCAAACACTGTTACAGGCATCTCTTATAACAGTCTGGTCAAGTGAGATTGTTTCTTACAATGCCAATGTTGTGTGTGTGTGTGTGTGTGTGTGTGTGTGTGTGTGTGTCTGTGCGTCTGTGTGTCTGTCTATCTGTGCGCACGTGCATACCGGTTTGTCTGTGCTATTCCCCTCTTTCAACAGTCCTCCCTCTCACTCACTCTCTCACTCTACCCCACCCCCCCCTCCCGTCCTCAACACCCCCCCCCCCCCCTCCCCACCCCGTCTCTCTCCCCCCACTCCGTCTCTCCCTCTTTCCATGGCCGTGCAGAGGAAGATGGAGGTCCAGAGTGGCGTTCAGCATGGGGAGCCCCTCCCCCTCCCCTCCCCTCGGCCAGGGGACCAGGAGAAGAGCGCAGCGCCGCTGGAGGAGGAGGAGGAGGACGGGCAGACGGACGGGAGCGCCGGGTCCACCACAGACAGCCAGGCTAAGGACCCGACCCAGCCAGACAGCCACAGCCAACGAGACGACAAGAAAGTAAGCCATTCTTTCCTCTACTGCTCAGTATGTGTGTGTGTGTGTGTGGGGGGGGGGGGTTGTGTGTGTGTGTGTGTGTTGGAGGGGGGTATATGTGTGTGTTCGGTGTGTGTGTTTGGTGTGTGTGTGTGTGTGTGTGTGTGTGTGTGTGTGTGTCTGTGTGTGTTTGCATGCACTGTGAAGATAGACTGCAAAGATACTGTAGGCCTGATCGCTTTGTCTTTTAGTGCAGCTCTGTGCTCACCTGTGTGTTTGAAGTGTGTATGTGTGGAGGTTGTGTTACATACACATGTGACAGGGTCCGGTGAAAAAGTCCCCAAATAGGACATGGTCATGGTCAGTTTTTTGCAGATTACGAAAGTGCAGATTGCTTTCAAATGATGTGTCATACATTGAAATCTGAAGATAGTTGAAGAAGATATGCTTATTTGAATGTTGGTACACCTCAAACCAAATGGGGAACCAGAGAAAACCGCTCTGAATCAAAACAGACATGTTTGCAGCAAGAAAGAACATCGCTATGAACATCTAACTGCATGTTTAGCACATCACAACATGCTGATAGAACATCAACATGCTAAAAACACATAATTACACATAATTAGATGATCACACAGTCCTTGCTTTTGAACACGTCCTAAAATGTAAGTTTGTTTACAAGCCATGTATCACTAACCCAGTAGCCTGAAGCAGGACAGCAGACGTGTAGACAGTGAATCCAATTCACAAATTCTTATTCTTCATAACTCTTTAGTGATCCTAAAACTGTTGTTTGTTATATTGAGTGGGCTCTTCAACACTTAAACTTTCATAATATGAAATAAACCCATTGAGAATTGCCGGCATGCAGACCTTTTCACCACAATACCCATGTCTCAAGGACACACTTAGAACAACATGTAAAGTGATATTATTTGATATGTCCTATTTGATTTGACTTTGTGTGTGTGACTATTATACTTTACCTGCTTATTTGTTTATGTTTACATGTAAATGTTTGTTTTATCTATCTGTGA
This sequence comes from Nansenia antarctica, assembly GCF_963989245.1. Lineage (NCBI taxonomy): Eukaryota > Metazoa > Chordata > Actinopteri > Argentiniformes > Microstomatidae > Nansenia > Nansenia antarctica. Next base: position 52,643,035 of record NC_137690.1, on the reverse strand, counting down.
GTGAGCTTAGTCGAAGTATATGGTCCAAACTCTCAATGGCCTTCGTGAACACACACACACACACACAAACTTACACACACACGTACATACACAAACACACACTTACACGTACACAAACACACAAACACACACACTTACACACACACACACACACACACACACACACACACACACACACACACACACACACACACACACACACACACACACACACACACACACACACACACACACACACACACACACCCTCCATCCCTCATTCCTCTCTCCATCTATAATAATATGTCAATCATGGCTGCTTGACAGGAGCCTCAACCTCTCCACATCAATCACGGTAGAGAGGCAGCAGGCCTTGGGTTAGGAGAGGGCAGCAGGTTTATGGAGACCACTCCAGTACACCACAACACAATAAACAGAGAAAATCCCACTTGATTGTAGCCTGACATTGGCAATCTTGAAGTGACACGCTTCCAGACTTGACAAGTCTCATTGATTTGGAGGACAATGTGATTAAAAGTACTCTAGCTTGTGATAGGTATAGAATAGATACAGTATTATGATAGGTTGAGACGATACAATATTGTGATAGGTGAGAAGATACAGTATTGTGATAGGTGAGAAGATACAGTATTGTGATAGGTGGAGAAGATACAGTACTGTGATAGGTTGAGAAGATACAGTATTGTGATGGGTGGAGAAGATACAGTACTGTGATAGGTTGAGAAGATACAGTATTGTGATGGGTGGAGAAGATACAGTATTGTGATAGGTTGAGAAGATACAGTATTGTGATAGGTGGAGAAGATACAGTACTGTGATAGGTTGAGAAGATACAGTATTGTGATGGGTGGAGAAGATACAGTACTGTGATAGGTTGAGAAGATCCAATATTGTGATAGGTGAGAAGATACAGTATTGTGATAGGTTGAGTAGATACAGTACTGTGATAGATTGAGAAGATACAATATTGTGATAGGTGGAAAAGATACAGTACTGTGATAGGTGGAGAAGATACAGTACTGTGATAGGTGGAGAAGATACAGTACTGTGATAGGTTGAGAAAATACAGTATTGTGATAGGTGGAGAAGATACAGTACTGTGATAGGTTGAGAAGATACAGTATTGTGATAGGTGGAGAAGATACAGTACTGTGATAGGTTGAGAAGATACAGTATTGTGAAAACACACACACACACACACACACACACACACACACACACACACTCCCTCTCCCTCTCCCTCTCCCTCTCTGTTTGTTGTTGCTGAGTTTTGGGGTAATGAGGCATTCAGTCTTTTACCCTGTGTGCTTAAAGAGAGCCTAGAGACACTGTGTATGTGTGGCAATGGCAGCTATAGCTTGTCATTTGCTGCACAGCAGGTGGGCCAAAGGACAACTCCACTCTGCAGTATGGTGTACTGGCCAATTGCTCCCGGATCTGTGTCACAGCCCATGTCAGTTTATTTTGTGTCTTATTGGGTGTGTGCACACTAGCCGCCTGTATGTGTGTGTGTGTGTGTGTGTGTGTGTGTGTGTGTGAGTGTGTGAGTGTATGTCTGTGTGTGTTTGTATGTGTGCACACTTGCCTGTGTGTGTGTGTGTGTGTGTGTGTGTGTGTGTTTTTGCCACTGTCGAATTCAGAGGAGACACAACCCCGCTGCTGCTGCAATGTAGTCGAGACCCCCGCCCCGGGGTCTGTGTCTTTCACACCCGCTCCAGAATCTTTGATTCAATCTGAGAGTTTATTCATCAAGCTGTCATCGCCCTGGATGTGGTCCCACATCATGTTTCTTGTTAAACTTTGGTCGCCTCCTGACTGCCGGTTGTTTATTAGAGAAGCACCATAGAGTCGGGGGACACAGCCTCCAGTCCAGTGCTCCGGTACTGATCATCCACAACACCATCCACAGCAGGGGTACTGGTGGCCTGGCTTAGTGGGTAGTGAATTGGACTGGTGAGAGGTTTCATGTCCAAGCAAGACCTTGAAAAACTCATCCATGCATTTGTTTCGAGTAGACTTGATTATTGTAATGGTCTACTAACAGGCCTATCTAAAGGAGCTGTTCGTAAATTGCAGCTCATCCAAAACGCCGCTGCTAGGGTCCTAACAAAAACAAAGAAATTTGAACACATTACACCAATCCTGAGATCCCTGCACTGGCTACCAGTCTCTCAGAGAATTGAATTCAAAATCCTCCTAATTACATACAAATCACAAAATGGTCTTGGACCAAAATACATATCAGATCTCCTCCCACCCTATATTCCCGCAAGGTCCCTAAGGTCAGCTGAGACAAATCAGCTAATAATTCCAAGAGTAAAAACAAAACACGGTGCAGCAGCTTTCAGTCACGCTGCTGCATGCTCCTGGAACAAACTCCCTGAAGAAATCAAACAGGCCCAAACCCTTAAAATATTTAAATCTAAGCTAAAAACCTTCATGTTTTGCACCAGTTATGATTAAACACAAACACTTATATCAATGTCTTTTTCCCATTAACTATTGTCTTTTTAAATGTTTTATCTATTTACTTCTTATATTTGCTTTTATTCATTGTAATTTTTATTTTCTTATGCTCCTCTTGCTGTATTTTTAAATAATGCATGTAAAGCACTTTGAATTGCCCCTGTTGTATGAAATGTGCTATACAAATAAACTTGCCTTGCCTTGCCTTGCCTTGGTGATCAGCAGGTCATGATTGCAAATCCCACCTGGGAACAGCACCACTAGTGTGAGCCTTGAGAAAGGCCCTCAGCCCTAAGTTACTCCAGGGAGACTGTCCCTGTAATCTCTAATTGTAAGTCGTTTTTGTATAGAAATTAATTAATTTAATGCTAATGGTTAAAATGTAAAAACGTAAAATCCATAATGGGTATAAAGTAGCACTCACTGACAGCTGATCACCGACAACGATGAGGCGGCCTACAGGAGAGAGGTCAGGAGAACAACCTCTCTCTCAACACTGACAAGACCAAGGAGCTGGTGGTGGACTTCAGGAGGAAAGGTCGGGAACAGGACCCCATCACCATCAACGGGTCAGCCGTAGAGAGGGTCAGCAGTTTTTAAGTTCCTCAGCATCCATGTATCTGATGACCTCACCTGGGACGTGCATACCAAACAGGTAGTGAAAAAGGCACAGCAGCGCCTCTTTCACCTCAGGCGGTTTAAGAAGTTTGGCATGGGGTCAAAGACCTTGCGGGCCTTCTATAGAGGCACAACCAAGAGTATGCTGACTGGTTGCATCACTGCCTGGCAGAGCACTACAGAGCGTGGTGCGGACAGCCGAGCGTAACACTGGATGTAAGCTTCTCTCCAGGATATATGACAAACGACAAACGTCAGTAAAGCCCGGAGGATCATCAAAGATCCCAGCCACACAGCCTGTTCGAACCGATTCCGTCAAGGCGAGGCCTCTTCCGGAACCTCAGGGCCAAAACTCAGAGGCTAACCACCAGCTACTTCCCCCAGGTGATCAGGCTCATGAACAAGCCCACTGTAGACAATTGACTATCATCCCAAGCACACCCCATGTATATGGACTACGGAAACCTTAAGCTCACAGCCACTTTACTACTGAACTATTTATTCACTAGTTGCACCACTAGTGTATCCTGTCTTACCTGTACTATTGTCACCTTTATCTTGTATTATGCCTATTATTTTTTGTCACTTATGTCCTGTACTACTGTCACTTTTTATTATCTTGAATTATGTGTTATGTGCAATGCAAGGCCAGGAACCGAAGCCTCAGAATTGTACTCTCTTGCACTTGTGTAATGTGACGTAACAATAAACTTGAAAAAAGTCTAGATTAATTCACTGAGAGTGAATAAGAGCACCGACATTGTCATCATTCTAGATGGCCACGGGTGACTTCATTCACCAAAAATGCATAAATTATGATGCTTCATTTTGTCAGCCAATCAAAGTATTGTTGCTAGGTAAATATCACATAAAACACTTGACACTGTAGGTGGTGAGTGTTCCGGAGTTCTTTGGCAGTTGGTGAGTTAAGCAGCAGTGTTTATGACATATTTACACCTAACCTGTCATAGGTTAGGTGTACAGTAAGCATGGTGGTGGATACTCTATCCTGTATGTATTTTATGCAATATGTCAAGATAGTGAGTTTCTTCTTGATCATGACTGTTATTCTATAGGTTATTGTAAGTGAGGTGTGCTTTAGGAAAGTATCGATAGGGTCTAAAATGCAGCACAAATGCACACCTCATAGTTGCGGCAAGCAGAGGGGTTGAGTTACTGCAGTCTCAGATCTGAACTCTTCCCCTACCCCTAACCCTGGCTCATGACCCCATCTTTGTCTGCCAACTCCACTTCTCTAATGACTGTGCAGTCCGTGAACTCCAGCTCCCCCAGCCCAGGGGTTTAACACCACATATCTCCTTCACTCAGGGTAGCTCCACGCCGGGGTTCGCTCTCATTATGAGAGACAGTCTTTGTCTTTGAAATTACACAGAGCTTCCATGGCCACCATGCTCTACTGAGCTACGCTATGCTGATTTGGAATATTGCTATAATTGGTGTCATAACAGTCTAGTGACCTTTACCCTTTAACTCATTAACACCAGGAAGTAGCAGAATGTCCCCAGTAAGCACAAAGCTTAAAACTGCCACACGTAGGAGTTAGCTGAGTCTGCAGTTGGTATAATTGTGCTCCAATTTAGGTGTGTGTGTGTGTGTGTGTGTGTGTGTGTGTGTGTGTGTGCGTGCGTGTGCGTGTGCGTGTGCGTGTGCGTGCGCGTTTATCTGTCTTTTCCTACAGCACTAATTTGTTTAGTTTTTCATAATCATATACAGCAACAGAGTGAAAACACAAAACATTAGTAATTTGTGTTTCCATTTTCATTACTAGTGACTCATGTGGGAGGAAGCAGTGTGGAGTGGTATTGTTATAGCGAGCAGTTATTTCTCTTATATTTGATGACATCAATGAGAAACATATTAAAGAAATTATACATTGAATTGCTGCTAGTTTTGCATTCTATTATGTGGAATGAATAGCAAAAGCGTAAACAAAATTCTTTCGATTAAAACTATTTGATGAAACGTGGTCCTTTCTATGTAGCCTATTTGCCTCTGTAGGGACAATTTGATCACACAGTGGCAATGCAGACAGTGGTAGTGGTAATGAACAACCCTCCTAAGATATCATGCCATTTTAAGAAAAGAGAGATATCAAATATTCTATATTTTTTTTTTTTTTTTTTACATTACCATGGGTTTACTCTCAAGGCAGGTCTGTTTGCGTGCCTGTGTCATTCTGGATAGAATGGAATCTGGATTTTTGAGTGAAATGTGGACGGACAGCTCCACCCCTCCACCCCCCAGCCTCCCACTTAATTACCTTGTGTTATGTCTCCTCCCACACATGCGTTTGAAGTCAGCCCTGCGTTTGAAGTCTAAAAGCATCACTGCATGCCATCGATCCTGCAGCTCTCCTCCGTATATGAACGAACCCCCCCCCCCCCACACATACACACACACACACACACACACACACACACATACAGGCAGGCAATCTACAGTAAAAGCACTGGTTGATTGATTCATACTGAGTCTTGATCACAAGACCTATTCCTTACGGTTAATAAATGTTGGTGTGTTACCAATGATAGTTTTATAGCGAAGAGCCGTTTGCCATTCCAATATTGAGCTACAGCAAGTAATATAAAGTGCATTTAATCCAGTTAGTTTCAGCTTCTACATTAACTGAATGTTAATTTAACACCTACCGAAATGCATGCTGTCTTGTTAAGGAGGAAGCACAGCTTCCACAGAGTATCACTTAATTACAGTCATAAAATGTACCATAGAAGTCTTTAACTCATAATGGATCTCCCATAAAGGAACTGTGTCTCTATCCAAGAGCATAAAGTAGGGAACAATGATTTTACTCTAAACTATCTTGTGTTGTGTGGTAGTGTCTTGTTGCCTTGTACAGTGCAAGCGTATGAGTGTGAAAGGAGAGACAGAGCAGAAAGCAGACAAGCAGGCAGACAGGCAGACAGGCAGATAGGCAGGCAGGCAGGCAGGCAGAGAGGCAGGCAGGCAGACAGACAGGAGGCAATCAGACAGGCAGGCAGGTAGGCAAGCAGGTAGGCAAACAGGCAGGAAGGCAGACAGACATTCAGACAGACAGGCAGTCAGACAGACAGGCATGCAGGCACACTTAGTATAGGCTCCATTTTCGTGCAAAAAGAGACCTGCCCTCTGCCCTTTTCACTTCCTGAAACTTCGCTGTTGAGAAAACACCCAATAGTCAACTTTATTGGGGTCAGTGCACAAGCGGAAAACGCATCTGGCTTGTCACATAGCATAGATAGGCCGTCCTTCCACCACAGAGCAGAGAGCATGAGGTAATTGGATGAGCTGACCTGGGTCAAGCATCAGTCCATGATCACCTGTTATTAGGGCCAGAGGATCATTACCGGAAAAGAGTGTGTGCGCATCTTTCTCTCTCTCTCTCTCTCTCTCTCTCTCTCTCTCTCTCTCTCTCTCTCTCTCTCTCTCTCTCTCTCTCTCACCTCCCCACCCCTCGCCCCCCCACACACACACACCACACCACAGTGGACCATATTAGTTCTTGTCACAACGCTTATCTGTTTCTCAAACTGCCGCAGACCCAATAAAGGTCCCTCTCTGCCGCTCAGTGGCAAAGTGGGCCTCTTTAAAGTGTTTTTCATTCGCTCAAATCGAGAGCAACAGCCCTGCTCCCTGCCTCGGCCACCCCAGAGTCTTGTCCGAATCAGTGGTTTTTCTGCCCTAAAATAGCCCTGCTGGCTGTCAGCTGGCCTTAGTGAGTCAGGGCCTGGGAGGCTAGTTAAAGAGGATCAGTGTTCGCTGGAGTGTGCAGCTCAGTGGTAAGACATGGTGATGGTGACACGATGCTTTGATGGGATCACCGCTCTCCTTCTAATCCCCCTCCGACCCAGCCCATCCCGAGGGGCTCCACCTAGATCCGAAGGTTCCGCTAATGTTCCACTGATGTTCCACCGTGTTCCATCCACATGTTTTCCGGGTTCCCCCATCCACTCATGTCCATGCTGGTCATGGCGTGCGTGAGCGTGTGTGTCTGTGTGTGTCTGTGTGTGTGTGTGTGTGTGTGTGTGTGTTCATTTAATCTGTGTCTGTGGATCTGTGTCTTGTACTTAGTGCATCTTACTTGTTCACACTTGTTCACACTCACACTGATTTGTGATGTGAAAGAGTATGAGAGGTCAAGACCCCAGAGAGACTTCTGTAGAATATTTGTGGCAGTTGGATGGAGGGGTACTCTTATGAACACAGTTAGATGGAGGAGTACTCTTATGAACACAGTTGGATGGAGGGGTACTCTTATGAACACAGTTGGATGGAGGGGTACTCTTATGAACACAGTTAGATGGAGGAGAACTCTTATGAACACAGTTGGATGGAGGGGTACTCTTATGAACACAGTTAGATGGAGGAGAACTCTTATGAACACAGTTGGATGGAGGGGTACTCTTATGAACACAGTTGGATGGAGGAGAACTCTTATGAACACAAGCAGTTCTGTATTTGCCTTCATGGGATGTGGTGGTGGAATTCCTCCACAAGCTGCATGCAAAGTGTAATAAATTCTCCTCCTCCAAAGTATGTCAAACATTTGCTAAGGTACAAGTACTGGATGGAGACCCGCCATGCTGTTGATGTGGCTTTTAAAGTCATAAAACATGTGGTTATGTGCAACATGTGCTATGGATAAGGGGATGAGTGAGTGTGTGTGCGTGTGCACGTGTGCGTGTGTGTGAGTGAGTGTGCGTGTGCGTGTGCTTGTGTGTCTGTGTGTGCATGCATGTGTGTGCATGCATGTGTGTGTGTGTGTGTGTGTGTGTGTGTGTGTGTGCAGCATGACAACAATTGCCTTGGAGCTTTCCATTAATGACTTGTATGTTTTTTGGAACCTCACATTTGGCTCATTTGCTGCTCAGTTCGCTTCATAAAAGGGCTCTTAAGCATGCAGCGTGCATTTGGCGGCTACGGTCATCATTCAAACTCGCACCGTTACATTCCTGCCTTAATTTCCTTCCTCCTTCTCCCTCCTTCTCCCTCATTCTTTAATAACAGTTTAATATTGGGCACGGCCCGGCCTTCCTGCTTGTATTAAACCCCATTAGTTACACGCCTCCTCAGCCTGAGGCTCTCCACACAACACTCAGACTTGGGAATAATAGTAATATCCACTTTTACTCTCTCTTATTCCAAGTATTGTGTACAGTGTGTGTGTGTGTGTGTTTGCATGCACTGTGATTGCAGAGATGGACCTGGTTGTGGAGATTGCGTTACATATACGTATTACACATGTCTTAAGGAGTGTGTGTGGCGGGGGGGAGGGGCAGGGGGCTGGGGAGTTGTGTGTGGGGGGATGGGAGGGTTGTGTACAATGTGTGTGGTGGGGGGGGGGGGGGGGGTTGGGGGGTTGTGTGAGTGTGTGTGGTATTCCTTCCTTCTAGCGTTATGGCTGCCAATGGCATAGATTACAATGCCGAGCATAGATTACTTTTTCTTATGATGACTGATGGATACATGATTCCCTTACTTAGATGACTGATGGATACATGATTCCCTTACCTCTTCTCATGAAGTCCATTTCGTCCTTTTCTTGTGTGCCTTTCTACTCCTCCTTGTCAGAACACCAACTGTTGTTGAAGTGATCCAGATCAGAAATTATCCTCGGTTACGGCATCTTCATAGTTATTGCCACCATGCATGTAGTCATGGATGAACGAGTTCATAAATTCTCCGCTGTCAATGATCTTACTGGTAGCTGAAAGTTTGTTGATAGCATCGGTAAAAGCTTGAGGGTCTTCCATAGTTGAATGTGAAATCTGTAAACAGCAGTTGCATTTATGGGGAGTAGCCAACTTTTGAATAGCCAATGAAACCAAACATACTAATCTGTTCTAATCGATCAGCCCACCCAACAAGCTTACTTTGCAAATGATAAATATTTAGTGATCCCAAAACTGTTGTTTGTTGTATCGAGTGGGTACTTCATAAAGTCCAAGTTGTGTATTATGCATATTTTTAAATTTTATTTATGAGGTTCCACAGTTGCCGACTTGTTCCCCCTTTCACCAGCTTCCGTCACAAATGTATTTGTTGAAAGTTGCTTTGGATAAAGGCGTCTGCTAAATGCCAAAAATGTAAATGTAAACGTCTATGCACTCTCGCTTTTCATATTCAGCTTTGTATGATAACCACACCTCATGCACAACCTTAAAACCTTGTAAAGAGATCAGCTCCACCCACAGCCTGGTAATTCACATTATAAGGACAACTCATTCAGCAACAGCAGTCACATGGGACTGTGACCTCATCTAAGACTGCACTGCAGGAACAGATGCTCCAGTGTTAAATAGTGACATCTCCTCTAAAATATTACCATTTGGAAAAAGAAATTCCATTCAGAAATGCAGCATGACTGATTATAAACAAGCTTTATTTGAGTCAATATTTTCCAGTGTTTAGATAATGTTTGGCACTTTGTCTCCGTAGCATCTGGAGAAGGCAATAAGATAACTATTTATAAAGAAGAAGAAGATTTGTAAAAATGAGAAACTTTGAAAACATTGAGTCTAAATAATTTGATTCACACTGCTAAATTGCACATCTGGCTCCATGTTTCTGGAACTCTCAATAAACAGTGTTTACGGTGTGAAAGAAAAATATGCATTTTAATAACCGTTGTTTACATAACCAACTAGCCAGCCTACAGGTGGCTCTACTCTCGTTCAGTCTAGGGGGGCGAGGCTGACTAGAAGCTTCTCCAACTGGTCTGGATGTGTGTATTAACGTGAGAAGTCAGAGTAGGCCGACGGACGTTCTGTGTACGGTCCCCGGGGAGAAACAGAGAAATGGCAGGTCTAGGAACAGCTCAAGCGAGGTGTCAGTGCCAACTGGCCCAAGCAGAAGGTCGATGTTCAGATGGTGACAGGTAATACCCCAAGTAATCCCAAAAGAACAATGTCCCACATACAACAACACCTACGAATCACACAATAAAACCGAAATCGGAATTTCCCGAGAGATGGCGTCACACGTGTGTCTGTGTCCCTGGTGCGTCACACTCAAACGTTTCGTTGTTGCCCCTCCCACCCTGGGTCCTGACCACTCTGCACTGTTGTGTGAGACTGGCTACACAGATGTTATTTGTTTAAAACATTTTTTTAAAGAATACCCCACAGAAAAACCTCATGAATATGTTATGCATAAAAAACAAAATTGTATTCCCTATATACCTCATATAGTACACAAAACAAACATCTTCTAAGGCTTATAGTGGGGAAAGGTTCATAGAGTAGGCTCATTAGGGAGCACAAATTACTCATCCTGCATAATCCCCAGCACATTGCTCTACCTAACTGAGCCACAGCGGACCACAGGAAGGGGTACTGATGCAGGATGGATGAAGCAATAGCTAACTGGCCAGGGCATCGTTAAGCCCACCAGCTATCTGTGATCATAACTACAAACAACCTCTATTACTTTCCCCAGGAGTCTGTAATATATATTCAGACCCTATTAGTGAGTGAGGGAGGGATGGATGGAGGGATGGAGGGAGGGGGGAGAGAGAGAGAGAGAGAGAGAGAGAGAGAGAGAGAGAGAGAGAGAGAGAGAGAGAGAGAGAGAGAGAGAGAGAGAGAGAGAGAGAGAGAGAGAGAGAGAGAGAGAGAGAGAGAGAGAGAGAGAGAGAGAGAGAGAGAGAGAGAGAGAGAGAGAGAGAGAGAGAGAGAGAGAGAGAGAGAGAGAGAGAGAGAGAGAGAGAGAGAGAGAGAGAGATAATGATAATATACTGTAACACCTTTCAAAGATTCAAAGGGTGGTAAAGATCAAGGCAGCTAAGAGGATGTAGATGTTGTGCTGTGTAGGACTGGTGGATAATATTCCTACAACAAAGACTGCATACATAGTCTCTCTCTAGATGGTGTCCTGCAAAACATATATATATATATAATAATATAAAGCATATATTATAATAATAATAATAATAATAATAATAATAATAATAATAATAATAATAATAGTTTAAGACGATCATACTGTGACCGATTCTCCACTGTGTGTGTGTGTGTGTGTGTGTGTGTGTGTGTGTATGTACGTGATAGTTAGGTAGCCTAATTAGATAAACTGTTATTCAACTTAACAATGTGTTACTACTGTTCAGTTGTGGTCATGTAATTGTTGCCATGAATAGACAGAGCAGTATTTAAGTGAGTATTTCTGAAGTATTAAAGGCCCATACCAGCTGGTTTTGCTCCCTGGCTTTTCTTGAAAAAGATCCTTATGGTCCTCTGTGGCTCAGTTGGTAGCATGCCGCTAACAACGCTTAGGTTGGGGGTTCGATTCCCACTCTGAGCTATATACTGAAAAATGTATGCAGTCACTGAAATGAAGTTACTTTGGATAAAAGCGTCAGCTAAATGGTATATATTATGCTGAAAGAACAGTTGCACTGAGTTGTGACATTAGCCATTCACAGAGCTATTTGGGAAGGTGTTGAACGGTTGTTTGACTCAACTTAATGTCGCGAAAATGTTGGTGAAGGGGGTTATATTTGACTCTGGGTGCTAACTTTTAAAATAGGCTAGCCACGTCACACTTCTATGCTGTATGAAATGTCATACATACACGGCATGTGGGATTTTTTTTAGGAGTTAAGAAAATGTATCGCCCAAAATATGCATACCATTGATAAATGGCCATTTTCTGACTTTAATCATTGTGCAATAACATTGTGCAGCACCAGAATATCATGTATCAGCAAAATGTAAACAGATGACTAATGTGGGCCTTTAATAAATGGACTGGTTAATTGTATGTGAGGGGATAACTGACATCATTTGAGACAGGATCTGTGAAAGGGTCTGTCTCAAACCAACCAGAGAAACTCGCTCTGAGTCCAAACAGACGCGTTTGCTACCATTGTGTTTGGGACCTAGCTAGCAGCTAAGAAGGAACATCGCTACAAACATCTAACTGCATGTTTAGCACATCACAACATGCTGATAAAACATCAACATGCTAAAAACACATAACTACTCATAATAATAATTGTTACGAAGGTCCAGATGCACATCGATTAGTTAGTTTGATTAAGCTCATTTTTAGTAATTAATAATTAATAAGAAATTACCTTGTCCCCGCCCAGCTAGGTTTCCCCCCCTTTTTTCTCTCTTTGATTTCGTTTATTGTTTTCTTGCCATTTGCCTAAAACACATGTTGTGTGTCCAAGTAATGATGCCGTAGTTCAGTTGGCGGTTTTTGATGTGTATGTGTGTGCTCGCGCGAGTGTCGATATACGTTGAGATGTGAGTGAACTGAGGAGAGAGTAGAGAGCAACGAGAGTAAGAGTAAGAAAGTTGAATGTATGGAGACCAGAGCCGGGGTATTATTTAGTTGTGTTTAGTGTGAGTAAATGTGAGAAAATAGTAACCAACGTTGTGGTTATTATAATACGTAGTTTGGACTGTCCAGCTGCCTTGCGTGCAGCGAAGAGACGGGGAGGCGTTAGCTAGCTACTAACGGAGCTTCCAACAGTAGCTAGCCGTAGCTTCACCAACGTATCGCGGACCTTGGGACGCCGATTGCCAGGGACAGTGGGCGATATACACCCGCCTCCACCGTCCTGCGTTCCGGGTAGCTGTGTATGTGGCCCCCCCCCTGCATCTCCCGTCGATCATCCCAGGACAGTTCCCCCATCAACGTCGTGGTTATCCCCCATATCCCCTCCATCATTCCACATCACTGGACTCTCCCCTCATCGTGTCACCATCCAAGAGCTCCAACCTGGTACCATAGTTAGGATATCTGACATATTTATATATTTATTTGTATTTATGCTTGTGTACTACGTATTCTATGTTGTATTAAATGTACAGTTTGTTATTTCTTTATCCCTGTGTCCCTCCCCCAGTTATTTAGCCAAGTGTCCACCTATCTAAATTATATAATATTATACATAGAGGTATGCCGGTAGCTTTCCATCTCCGTTCCTAATTAGTTTATAGGTTTAGCAGTCATAATATTTAGTGTAGATAGTCAAAATAATTATACAGTCCTTTCAACTTAATTTAATTTAGTTATTGTAGCTTGAGCCGTTACAATTTGGTCCTTCGAGCCGGATTAGAATCTAGTAAAGCTACTATGGCTAGTGGTGGTGGACACTCAGATAGTAGGCCTAGGCCCAGCCCCCCCCCAACACGCCCCAAACGCGATGTTCGTAGACCTAGATACCTAGCAGAGTATGAAACTGAACCCCCCTTTAGTTATGGATTACAGGAGCAGCGCATATCTAGTACTACTAGTTTAGCCCCCCGCATGACAAGTAGCCGAGTCAATATACCTACTAGCCGCAGTGTAGACAATGTAGCTAGGCTGACCAGACGGCTATCTAGATTTGACTTAGATGATGACCAGGACTACGATAGTCAGTGCAGCCTAGCTCAACCCAGACCTCACAGCCCAGACTCAAATCACTCAGCTGTGTCAGGTACCAGTGAGACCAGGCTACTCAAGATAGTAAGACGCCAAGAAGACGCTGCTCTAGAGAGAGAGCGACGTCAGGAAGAGGCTGCCCTAGAGAGAGAACGACGTCAGGATGAGGCTGCCCTAGAGAGAGAGCGGATGCAAGTCCATGTCATGTCACAGCAGACCCAAGCTATGGTCCAAGCTATGAGTCAAGCTATGGCACAACAGAACCAGGCCATGCTGGAGCTCGCAAGGCAGAACGACAGCACCGCCGAACATGCCTTAGAGAGAGAACGACGTCAGGATGAGGCTGCCTTAGAGAGAGAGCGGATACAGATCCAAGCTACGTCCCAGCAGACCCAAGCTATGCTGGAGCTCGCAAGGCAGAACGACAGCACCGCGAGACAGTCTCTACAGTTAATGGGCTCATTCCTACAGAACCTCACGCCACGCTCTTCAGCCTGATCCTCAAGGAGGACTTCATGTAGGAATTCGAGAGAACATTCCCCGAGTAACCAGAGGGAAATGGAGCACGATGAAGAGGAACAGGCACTGGATGGAAGGAGGGAGGAACAAAACAGAGTTAGACCACTCCTCAACGCCAGTCTCACGTCTCTCCCTACGATCCAGCAGCCACCAGCTACAGTAGGCCCTGTGGCCCACTGTCCGTCAGGACCCGCACAGGTTAGCACAGCGGCACCCCCCACGAACCATCAACCCTCACATCAGAGTAACCTGGTTCCGGTGACCCCTGCCCTGCCAACCTATCCCTCAGTATACCCACGCATTGAGGCACCCACCTTTCCGGACTTCAAGGTTGAGGACAGAGCCCAATACTTGGAGTTGCGCATGTGTTTGGACTCTCTCCTTAATGACTCCTACGACGAGAAGTACAAGTACGCCATCTTGCTGCGGCACGTTAAGGTTCCAAGAGCACAAGCACTAATCTCAGCCTATGGTTGGTCAGACACCCCGTACTCTGAATCCATAGAGGCCCTAGATGACCGCTACGGGCGCCCGTGGGACTTCATCCTGGCAGAGACCTCCACCATCGAGGCCCTCCCGCCGATTCGTGACAACCGAGCTTTGGATGAACTGTATGTCAAAGTATATATATATATATATATATATATATATATATATATATATATATATATATATATAATTTAATGTTATTTCAATGCATTATAGACCCTTTCTTTATAACAAGCATAATAAAAGAAATCGCTTTTATGTCGAGGTGCATAACATGCTTAACATTGTGCATAATATGCTTAACATTGAAAGTTCCACAGTCCAGCGCGCTCGGGACAGCGGGCAGGACACCGGAGCCAGCAGGACACCGGAGCACTCATATCTGCGCGTTTGTCACAGCGTGTTCCGCTGCCCCGACGTCAGTCCCATGGAAGTGTCAAGCACAGCCTTCCCCATAGAAATACATTGGTGCGCGATTTACATTTCAGAGATGTACAATCATGTTTATTTAGAAATAAATTATTACCTGTGGTGTTTGACAGCATGATAGGCGCGAATTTCCCCCCCCTTGGTGGTATATGACGCTATAGTTGTTATTATACCAAAACAACCGGCAATCTAATCCGAGCAGTTGTTATTATGTAGCCTAATATTATCGATGGATGTGCCATTTCTGATGGAGGGCAGTGAGCGGGAGACTCATCAAGGACATGTAGTTAACTAATGCAATGGACAGCGGCTGTTTCTCCAGCGTTCCTGTCACATCGGATTTCGTAACGTCATAAAAATAAATCTGTAACTCATGCATTTTTCCATGTTTCCCTTTGATGGCATATGACGCCGTAAATGTAACTAAAGTTCAGCCGCGAAGTTGTTGCACTGTTGTCCTATATCAGTGCAGACCGGCAGCATAGGAGCACAGGTTTCATACAGGTTAGAGCTTATTCTGTCATGGTCTGATAATGAAGCATTGTTCTTTTTTATTTGATGACTTGATTGATCGATTGATAGCGTTCAAGTTCATTCATGTTGTGAATGAATCGAGAGCGTCAATGCTTTTCTACGATACTACGTGTAATGTCACTTGGACATAGAATAATAAGACACTTGAGTCTGGGTTCAACAAAGGTATAACCAGTATACTTCGGTTCTCTCGACACCTGTCAGTCACCTACTGGTATATCATGAACTTTCTCTAAGGCGCATGCGCTGTCCTGACTATGAATTAACCCATTCATTACACTACGGATGACGTCGTGAAGGGTTGTCCCATTTCCTCCGGGGAACCACTACAGCTTGTGGCTCTGTTCAGAGGCCTATGGCTCCAAAGCGAGTGACTCCAAAACGAGCCGACGTGGTAGAAAAGAGAATCGGGATTGGGCCTTACACTTTTGTAATATGAAAAAAAACGGAAAACATTTTTTATTTTTATTTTTTTAAGATGCTTTTTGGTAAATTGTGCGACTTGAGAATTTCTGACATGTAGACCATGTCACCAGTCCGTGTCAAATTTATCTCGCTGATGCCTGCCTTAGTCAAAAACACAGATGTTAGCGCAGGGAGCTAATATGAACACCATTGATTTGAGTTTGATTTACTTTATTGTATTTTATTGTCGGGTAGGGCACTCTCTTTTTCTGGACCGATACCGCATTCATAAATGAGATATTTGTTTCAAGGGATCTCATTCCCTGATGGCTACTTATTAAACATAGTCGTTACTACCATTAGGAAGCTTTTAGAAAGCTCGAACATTACATACCGGAGCTTCAAGGCTCTAGCACTCATATTAAATGCTCTTTGGATGAATTATGCTGTGCTCACTGTATGAGATCTGATTACTTCTATTAATTCCTGTAATGTAGAGCTCATCTCCAGCTGCTTAAGGATCTCCCTCTCTTTCTCACTCTCTCTCTCTCTCTCTGCTCTATCTCTTTCTTTCTCCATCTCCTCCTCTCTCCAAAATAAGCCTTCTCATTCAGCAGCTGCTGGCCCATGGCCATGTCATTCACAGCGACCTACGAGGTACATACACACAGATACCCACACAGACATAGTATCATACACACATACACCTACACACAGACACACAGATACACAGATACACACACACACAGTTTCAGTACAGTACATCCCAGTCTATCTGCAGCCTTAATCCTCGCTTATATTACTGCAAGGTGATCCTTACAAAGGTCTTGACTTACCTTGTCCTCGAGGAAGACATTTCGATTTGCTTAGACTTCAACGGAAATATCTATGATATCTATGATTGCGGATTACCACAAATTGCTATAATCGTATTTCAAGTCTGTTTTGGTCTTTGTGTTTGTCAAGGAAAAGGATTTGGTTCCAGTTCAGAGATGGTGGGTGGAGGCCCCCTAGAGAGGTCGGGACAGGAAAGCTAGCCTGCTTGAAACACAATGAGAGTCACGTAACGGCCCACTTAGAGCCAGAATGGTGGAGATGGTCCCTGAGAGAGACATGATGAAGAGTGTCCTCTATAGCACTGAGACTGTACAATGTCTCTGTACCTCAGGGAGATGTACATATGGAGTGGAGCAGTGGGGGGGTTTATGCCCCAGGGCTGTGGAGCTGTCACAAGGACATTCCAGAACAGACTGTCACTTAAGCATGGGTTTTTACTCAAATACAGTATTGCTGTCAGCTACTGTAATACATAACATCAGAGAGAACTGCACACTAAAGTTGTTAGTGAACAAGGTATTTAAGCTTATACCGATGTATTTGTCTCCACCTGTATTTTGCCCTTATTTTACCCACCAACGTTTGTTTAATAAACATCGTCCAAATGAAATTTGCACACAAGCGTCACAACATGACACCCAGCCATTTTGACAGACTGCAATTTTCCCCTC
>NC_137690.1:52588172-52620672 GCF_963989245.1 Nansenia antarctica | reverse complement strand
ATATCACATGGGACTATTAACCTGGTTAATAAAAGATACATTTATTTTATTTATTTAACCAGGAAGTCCCTTGAGATTAAAATCTCTTTTTCGAGGGAGACCTGGCCAAGAAAGAACACCAGTAGAGATACAAGTGACAAAATTGGTGATAAATAACAGACAAGAGACAGCATATACATATTATTAAAAAAAAACATTTGAGTGTAGCAATAACAATTTCCAATCAGAGCTTTGAACTCTCTCAGGGAGGTTATAAGCTGTAGTGTGTTCTGGAGGTTATTCCATGACCAGGGCGCAAAATAAGAAAAAGCTGCTTTGCCAAGTTCCAAGCGAGACCTGGGTACCTGGTAGAGCAACCATCTAGTGGAACAAAAATCATAACAGCTGTTGGTGAGTGACATGAGATTGCATGGGAGTTTTCCCAGTATGGCTTTGTAAATAAAAGTGAGACAATTACATAGAGACAATAAAGATTAATAGCTATTTGATGCCCTATGTTGTGCATGGAGATAATATCCTTATAATGACATAAGTTGAAATTATTAATAGGTATCAATGGCATGATTTAATGATTATTTTGCCTTTAGTTATCTCCCAGTCAGTTATCTTCTGGGTGCCCAGGGCCCAGTGTTTTAAAACCTGATCTGATCAGATTTAGGCAATTAGATTGGATTAAATCGTGGAATTGGGTATTTTTTTTCAAAATGGAAAAATCTGGTTCTGATCATTCGGATAGGGATTCTGATTTGGTAATCCAATCTGACCTTTAATCAAGATTGAATGTTGTTTTTTGTGTATGTGAAAACTCATAGGTAGTGATTAGGATAGTTTTGATGCCGGAAATCTGGAGAATCTTGATCCCATTGGAAGGTGGATTCAGGGTGGATTTAGAAGGTGAAAGTCACTATAACCACTAAAATAAGGTGGAGCTATTGGGAAAATATAATAGACATCTTAAATACAGGTTATATTATGAGTTATGCAGATAAGTGAATACTAATGCTACCTTTCTTCATGTAGTTAACTCATGTCTTTTTGGCTAAAGAAAATGTAACATTACCTTGCCCAGTAGATGGCAAGATAGAGATGTCTGTATGAAGCACTGAAAATCCAGATTCTGTGATCTTGGTCTATCTGGATCAGAATAACAGTGTTTTAAAATACCAGCTAAAAATCTGCCAAATCAATCGGGCCCTGGACACCGACAAATGGGATTACATTAGACATGTTGACATACTGGGCCCAGGTGTAATCGTCTTATGAGGAGCTTAGTAAATGTGTGTAATTCCTCAATCAGCCAGAAGGAGGCAGTGAAACAACGTAGTATGGCATGAAGTGCCAAATGGTGCCTACAATGTTCATTCATTCATTAATTAATTAATCAATTAATTAACTCAATCATTCATCATTTATTCATCAGTTAATTGGTTTTATGACATTGCTGTGTTAGATTATATCTGTTTGTGTGTCTCGTGAGGAGTCGTTGCCAAGTTTCAGTGGTGCTGGTTAGAGTATGTCCTTTCTTGGTAGTTTTGATACATGAAACTGTTCTAATGCCAGAGGACATTTATTACAATGCAGCTCAATTAGTCTTGGGAGCACATTCCCTTACAAGGTATAGGTTTTTGGAGGATTTAGGATTACAGTTCCATTAATTTCATATTGAAGCTTCAATAAAGCCTATGAGGTTTTTTCTGTTATCCGCGTCACTCTCCCTCTGTGTTTTGGTCCTCTCTCTCTATTCTCCCCCCCCCCCCCTCTCTCCTCTTGGGAGCACATTCCCTTACAAGGTATAGGTTTTTGGAGGATTTAGGATTACAGTTCTCCTATTCATTACATATTGAAGCTTCAATAAAGCCTATGAGGTTTTCTTTGTTATCTGTGTTTTAGTCCTTCTCTCTCTATTCTCCCCCCCCCCCCTCTCTCTCGCTCCTCTCTCCCTCTCTCTCTCGCTCCTCTCTCCCTCTCTCTCCCTCTCTCTCCTTCTCTCTCCTTCTCTCCTCTCTCTCTCTCTCTCTCTCTCTCTCTCTCCCTCCCTCACTCCCCTCTCTTCTCTCAGCGTTGTTCGTGTGTTTGCGGCTGGTAGGCCAGTGCAGCTCTGCAGTGTTTTAACACGTCCCCAGGGCCGACACAGGCCGTCCATGCATAGGGATATACTTGACCACAGAGACCTATTAATTTACATTCATACATTCATGTTAAATCTGATATTCATTCATATAACAGAGCACATATTTCCCCCCATTACTGTAAACATGTTCACCCCCACCATTCACACCATATGGGAGAGGTAGTGTAAGAGATGAGTCACCAGAGGCACCTGAGCTGCGTGCCTTGAGAGGTCTTTGTTAAAGCTGTCCCCCAGGTCAGTGGTTGTGGAGGAGCTCTCCTTCCAGTAATGGCCAGATTGAGATGCTTGCAGGCAAGTGATGAAACCTGTTGATTGCCTCTCTCGCATGAGCTTAGCTGTAGTTTCCCCTACCATTGAACACACAGGGTCGGTAATAATGTCCACCTTGGATGTTGAATGTCGGGCTCACCCCCCCAGCCCCCCCCCCCCCCCCCCCCCTGCTTAGAGGGAAGCACCGCCTCACCGAGTCGACCCTCCCCTACTGTACCATTGAAGAGGTGAGGTGGAAACCCTCACCTACATTTACTTTAGTTAGTTTAGTTTTTTAGATTTTGGACATTTAGCTGACGCCATTATCCAATGTGACTTACAGCAAATACATTTGTCTAAGTAAATGAATCATCTGTCCATCAGTCATCGTAGGAAAAAGTTATCTATGCTCAGGCAAGAGCCCACTGGCAGTCATAATGCTAGAAGAAGGGAGAATTACGGTTTTTTATTTTTTTGCCTAGAAACCTTTTTTGGCCTTAATGGTCCTCATTATAAAATATTGGTAATGTCAACCCTGGATGCTGAATCTGGGGGGAGAGGGACTCATCTAGTCCATCTATTAGTCTCAGCAGGAGGAGAGGCCTGCAGACCAATCTCCTCTAATGGTCTGCTGGTGCGAGCTTCAACTTCAGCTTATCCACACACAGGCCGGGGCGAGCCCGCTAAGCACTTCTCACTGCACCCACCAACGCCGATCAATACTGGATTTGGGGAATTACAGGGCTGTGGTATAATTTCTTGCACTCCTCTCGTTCATAAATGTTCCCTCAGAATCCATGATCCGTTTCTGCCGGGAGAAATCGATAGCTGTCGGGTAGGCCAGCTGTTTGAGTTTTTATTACTCCTTAAAATCAGATCTGCAGTCTGCTGTGAGGTAACGCCCTGGGAGAGAGGCAGAAGCAACATTTAGAGTAGTTAGTTCATAAAAGTAACATGTCTCCCCCTGCCCACTTCAGCTAAAAGGAAAGTTTTGTGCTTTTAACACAGCGGATCGATTATTTTAGGTAGTACAAGGTTCTACGGATTTATGACTGAAATGGTCTTGTGAAATGCAATGCCATGATATTTCCAGGATTCAGAGGATAAGTCTAGTAAGTGCGTACTGAGTCATCCGTAAGAGGAGGGTGTGTAGGTTTTCATAGAAAGGTGAAATATGTGCACTGGAAACATTTACTATAGATACAGAACTCGCAAACAAGCGCAAACAAAATAAGCCCTGTGTGAGATAATTATCACGTTCAAATGTGAAAACATCTCGTTAGTACGAGGTAATGATCATGTTAATAAGAGACAATTCCAAAACCTGATCAAAGAGCCTACATAGTCATGATTTCATTCTACTGGGCTTTCACTTCCTTGCATGTCTGGTTATAGCACCATTTGGTAGAATTAATTCAGTTTTTACTTTCTTCTTGGCTTAAGACATTTAAGACTTAAGCCAAAATGTGACTGTCCTCTGAGGACTGTAGACTGTATTGTTACCAGTATGGGTACACTAGAAAAAGGACTCTGAAATCTCACCGCCAGGACGTTCTTGTTCCAGGGGATGGGGGCCACAACATTGGTCTCCCACTACAGAGTCACTGAGTTGCCCACACACACACACACCCTCCCCACCACGGGAGTGGAGGGGGACTGGGGAGATACAGGGGTTAGAGATATATACTGGGGGAAAGACAGGCGTTTTAACCTGATAATTATCTTGTTTCAACGTGATAATTATCTCATAAAAACGAGGAGGAAGTGTGTTTTGCTGTGGTTGGCAGCGCTACGCCGCAATAGAACTGGGCTGAGATTTCTCCATCAGGACTCCCGACTGATGCTTGCTGCTTGTATCGATCAGCGAGGTAGAATGTAGCAACTCGATTTGTCACTGCAGCTACGCCGTGCTATGCCATTGTCACTGGATGATGATGAATTAGCAATAGACGGACTTGGACGTTGCAGCATTTGGCCGTGATCCATGGCCCTTAAGACAGATGACACTCCCCTGTGAGCCAGGCACTAATCATGCAGCCATCCGCGTCTGTCCGGGCCCACCAACCTATCCAAGGTTGGGATGAAAGTGCACCTCCACACCCCCCCTGGCCTGGCTGGCTGTGCATGGCAGGAGGAGAGGGAGGGGGGGGGGGGGGGGGGAGGCCTTAGTGCGAAATGTCAGCTCTTTGACGGAAGCTGGACTCATCAAAAGGGGGATTAGTGTCGGACTCTTGGTCTCCTCAGGACAAGGCCTTTCACTGACGGGCTGACACACACACACACACACACACACACACGCACACACACACACACACACACACACACACACACACATTTGAATACTTTATTTGGTTCCACAAATTATATTATACAAACAGGGAATCAAATATTTCGGGGCTAAGCAGCACTGAACACTTAAGGGTACACATAACACCTCCTTCTCCACACGGCCAAGCTGCCAATAATAGCTGAGACAGAGCAAAATTTGGCAACCTGTTTGGCCTTTCTTTTAGACATTGCAGCAATTCTCAGACCCCTCATGGTGCATTTATATACATGGCCCAGACTTCCAAATACAAGTATGCTGAATTTGCACTTGTACCCAAAGCTGGTTATCGTACCAAGCAGTGGTTGGTATTTGATATACTTGTCCTGGAAAGTCTGGTCCATGTACAGGTCAAAGGGGCAGCCTACTTCTACAATCAGCACCTCCTTGTGGCTGGTGTCAACAAAGACAACATCAGGTGTATTTGGGATGTTGGAAAAAACATCATTGGCAAAACCAAACCACTCTGGTAACACTCTGGCATGCTTGTACATAGCTGCGCTAGATGGTAAGATGTTTTGTACTGTATCAGACACAATGTCCACAATACGGTCATGACGAGCTATGTACAGGTGTTTGTATGCATTACATCCATTTGTTATGTGTGCAATGGACTCTAGGTGTTGTGAATCCTGATGGTTTAAACAGAATGGACTGTGAGTGTGGGGATACCAGGTGGACAGATTGTACTTGGTCGGTAATACCTGCAGTCTTGCTTTGATGGTGAATTTCAGAACATCCTCACCAACAGCGACGTTCTTATACACTGAGTGTGAGACTGAGTGGTCAGCGAACTGCAAACAGGCTAGCTTTCCCTGTAGTCTGAGTCCACACCAGTGCTGCCTGATCTCAGACTGCTTCAGGCTGAGCAGAACCCTCCTTGCAGAGTCTCTGTGCAGTCCGACAGTCTCTTCCTGCGGTGTTGTGATGTCGGCCTTCACAATCACACAGGGGTCTGTGATCACCTCATCAGAGACAGGGACTTCAGTCTGTGTGTTAAGTTCTGTCCATCTTAGCTGAACACACACACACACACACACACACACACACACACACACACACAGGACGAGGGCTGTATACTGACAGGTTAATCTGCTCCATCAGGACTGATGGGGTCCCATTGCCCCCCCCTCCCTTATCAAGTAAGTAAGAGGCCTTAAAGAGGCAATCAGTCTTCCCGCCACTGTTTTTGGTATACAGCTGAGGGATGGGGCTGGAGAAAACTACTGGAGCCTGCTTGGGATTAGCACAGATGGTCGTCTGAGCTGGAGCACGGGGCGCAGGCAGCTGTCCATCTAACACACCACCACACAGCACCTACTTACCTCACAGGACCCCCATGGCACTCATCAACGAAACACCCGTCAATCCAAAACTCTGCTTCCCCACCCAAACCCCCCAGTCCCCCCCTTCGACGAAACCAAGATCCAAGAGGCCAAGATCCTCTATTACACAACACCCAACTCCAATCATACTTGCCGACAGAATCAATCTTCCACTACTGTTTAGGCACTCACGTTCACACATGTTATGTAGTCCTGTAGGCTTTTTTGACATTAATGTTCATCTCTGGGGGCCGGTTTCACAGACAAGGCATAAGCCTAATCCTATCTCTCTCTATCTCTCTATCTCTCTATCTCTCTATCTCTCTATCTATCTGTCTATCTATCTGTCTATCTGTCTATCTGTCTGTCTGTCTGTCTGTCTCTCTATCTCTCTATCTCTCTATCTCTCTATCTCTCTGTCTCTCTGTCTGTCTGTCTGTCTGTCTGTCTGTCTGTCTGTCTGTCTGTCTCTCTCTCTATCTCTCTATCTCTCTGTCTGTCTGTCTGTCTGTCTGTCTTTCTCTCTATCTCTCTATCTGTCTGTCTGTCTGTCTCTATGTCTGTCTGTCTGTCTCTCTATCTCTCTATCTCTCTCTCTCTCTCTGTCTGTCTGTCTGTCTGTCTATACATTACAGATTACACCTTTAAACCTTTCCCTACTATTTTCCATTAAATGGTGCTGTGTGTACGCTTACCCTGCCTGTCTTAGATAACTGCAGAATGAAGTCATCACAAATGTTAGATGACTTATCATTGCATCACCTCGCAAAGCAAAATGACAGTTTGATTCTGGAATATACAAAAAAAAGGCCTGTTGCCATGCCAAGTGAGAACTTGCGAACTAATCCCTAACCGCATTAAGGTCTTGTGGAACAGATACATAAGTGATCACATTTCTTGCTCAGTATTGCTTCCCTTCACTCCAAATGTGTGAAAGTGATCTGTGTAAGAGATGCTTGTTGAATGTGGAGAACATAGCTGCAACCGCTTTTAATGCCCTGGCGTTATGGCGATGTTTTGTGTTCAGTCAACAGTTCAAAGAAATCATACATTTTGTTACAGATAAATAGAAAGACAAATAAGAACATCATTCTTAATTTAGAGAGCCGACAAGGCAGGAAATTAGAGCAGAGCAGAGAACCGATGTAGCACTCTTCATTAGGCACCCTGTCCTCCACTCTCAACAAAACACATTGTGATTGGTGGGTTGACACACTGTTGAGCAACACAACCAATGTACTGGAAACTTCATAGGATGTTATTATCAATTAAAGATGTACTGTGGGTACCCTTTTCACCTCCTTTTGCTCAGGTGTAGTCACATAGGTTTCCTTTCAATATTCAATATCATTCTGCAAGGGGGTCTCTATTGATGTCCTTGCGCTCCACGTCTTCTATGCACTTCTGGCTCTGCACTTTCCTGGATTTGGTATTCCAATTTTTAAAAGGTGCACGCATATCTCGCCAAATAGACGTTCCAGACTTTACGAACTTGGAAAATCACACACTCTGCCTCAAAGTCCCACCCCCGTGTGGTGGCCAAGATAAATCCTCCATGAGTTCAATTTGAGACAGATTTTGTCTGAGGAATTCCTATGTCATATGGCTATAAAACCTTTGGAGGACTTGTTAAGGTAAATGATGACTGCTCTGATTCAGTAACCGTCTGTGATCAACAGTGGGATAGTCTTTGTAAGGTTAAACAACAATACCTCATTGGAGTTGGCTAAATCTCATTCAGACCCTGGATCCAGGGTCATTTATATGAATGCAACCTCTTCTACATTAACACACTCAGGTTCAGTCTATCCTTCAGCACTTTGTTTTATTACAGAGTCCAGTTGTCGTATAGGGGAAATCAACCAGCTCGTTGTGATCCTAGATAGCAAAAAAGAATCAGGATCATTCTGATCCAGATGAATAGTTTTGAATAACTGGGCCCAGGTGATCAATTTCATACTCATCACTGTCTTTTACATCAGGCAGTGATTGTAGTCTATATTTTCTGGAATCAGGGCATACTTGGGAAATATACCCTGCTCTCGAGATGCTTTCCCCTGTATAAATGAAGAATACATACAAATACATGACTAAATAATGAAAACATACTGTTGCATAACACCAATATATATTTTTTTTTGCAATAATATTATTTCTTCTGTTGATGCCTTAATCGACTCTCATCTTTACCTGTCGTGATTCAGATTTTGAGTCAAATGACAATCATGGACAATACACTGAGATGGGTATAAATGCCTTCTGAACTATAATAGTTATGAAGAAAAGTATCAAAAACATAACTCACAGTTATCCGGCAGGCTCCACTATCAGTCTCTATCAGATTGAGAATTGTAGATTGCACCTCAAAATATTTCCATATTTTCATATATTCATATTTTCACAGCCTCATGATACTTGGAGCATTTCAAACTGTCTCAACCTTTCTCTCTACACAGTTTTGCCACAGGCCTTAGACACTCTGTAAACAGTGTATTGTAAAAATAGATTTAAGTATTCTGCTATACACAGTTCTTTGGCAATAGCAGTTCGGGGTTGAGAGCTCTCTCAGCTCACAACATGAATCAGAAATGTTTACCAGAAGATCACAGAGGAATTGTGGTCATTCTCTGGTGCTAGTAATGGCACACTCTTGACAGCAGTGATTTCTCTTCTATCCTATAAGCATCAAGGTCGGCGTGGCAATTACCACGGCACAGCATGAAAAGGAGAAGAAAAAACAAGTAAATATACAACAAATCACCTGAGCTGTTTGGGGTAGGGAAATTCTAAAAAGGGGAGAAATAAAGCGTGGCTCTGAGGCAGAGAGTTTAACTAGGGAGGAGGGAGGGAGGGAGGGAGGGAGGGAGAGAGAGAGAGGGAGAGAGAGAGAGGTTTATGAATAGTCTCAGGTCTAATAGTTGGCGTCTGGGGGAAGAGGCTGTAGATCTAAAGAGCCACAGCAGACCCAACTTCTTTGACTCATGTCGTGCCCGTGTTAAGTGTAACAGACTGGGTTTGAAACCGGGTCACCAGACGGGCCGAGACGTGTCGCTCTGTCGGCCACGTCGGGCACGAGGGACAGCTTTTCACTGGCTGGCTGTTTCACATCTGTTTCACATCTGATGGAATCCTTACTTCTTCACCAACTTCGTTAATGAGGACGCAGCATGGTTGTCTCGGTGTGTCACCGATTCATGACCCGCCCCACCCCAACCTCCTGCACACACACACCCCCCTCCACACACACACACACACACACACACACACACACACACACACTGACATCCAACACCGACACAGACATCGACAGATACACGCGCGCAAGCCCCCCCCCCCTTAATGGATGCTCACCTCTATCCTTATCCCTTTGCCACCTTGCTTGTTACACACCAGTGAAATGGGCTGAAGGTTGTCTGGCTGGTTGTCTGGCTAGCTGGCTGACTGGCTGGCTGTCTTTCTGTCTGTCTGTCTGTCTGTCTGGCTGGCTGGCTGGCTGCCTGGCTGGCTGTCTGTCTGACTGGCTGCCTGGCTGGCTGTCTGTCTGACTGGCTGGCTGGCTGGCTGGTTGGAGGCAGGGCCAGATTGGCATGCACAGCGTGTCTTCCAGGACTGAGCCTCCTAGCCACTTTGCTGTCCTATTAACATTCCTGTGCCAGATCCCTGGTGAAGGGAGTCTAGCAGGGTCAGCTCTCTCCCTGGCCCCGCTCCCCTCGTCCCTCCTAATGAAGACGCCGCCTGCTAGTTTCATTATTAAGCAGAGCTAATAACAGCCAAGCTATTCAGAACTGTCACTGGCACTAGAAGTAGAGAGAATGATAAGTTATTTCTTATTCCGCAAAAAACATCAAATAATTCACATTCTTTAGAGCCACCATTTTATGGCCTAATTACTACTCAATGTGCAACATGTTTATACAGTAATTCCATAGTCGTTACACATGTTTAGGTTAAGGGTTATTTGTTCTTCTATAATGGTAGATATGTAGGCCTATTAGTAGTAGCTGAGGGAATTAGACTGTTTTCTTTGTGTGTGTGTGTGTGTGTGTGTGTGTGTGTGTGTGTGTGTGTGTGTGTGTGTGTGTGTGTGTGTGTAGGGGGGTTATATTTAAAAAATCCATATGTGTTCTATGCTATGCCTGCTCTTGCATTAATCAGCCTGTTGGCTAGAGGAACCATTAATTACATAGGGATTATCATGTATCTACCCACTGCACACACACATTACCCTGCCAAATTACCATATAGATACTGGCTTTTTGCAAGCAATAATAGAATTCCTTATAGCAGCCTGAAGCACATCTATTCCAAATGAGCATACGCTCCCAGGAAGTGTGACCATATTATACAGGGTATTACTGAAGCCCTCTGTGGCCCTACCCTGCTCCCGGAGATGACGAGGAGAACGATGTGTGTGTGTGTGTGTGTGTGCGTGCGTGTGCATATGCGTGTGTGCGCCTTCCTGCGTGTGTGCGTGCACATGTGCGTGCCTGTGTGTGTGTGTGTGTGTGTGTGTACTGTATGAGTACGGTATGTCTCGTTTAGATATATTCATGCATACATCACCCACCATATGTCTCTCAGGTGTCCTGCCTCTCAACTCAACCCTGTAGAGGATTCATGCAAATCACAAACCATAAACAGCCAGGCATTAAACTTGAAATATGGATCTCCTTCATCCCAACTATGTAACTTCCTCTTTGAAAAGGCAGTGCCCTTCTTGTGACTGAGAGAGAGCTTCAGAAAAACAAAGGATGGAATGCATTTTTTTCTTCTTTTCTTTTTCTTTTTTGAACGAAAAAGCCTCAGATGTTTCCGTGGTTTTCATGACTAGGTGATTAAACTGAGCTGCTGTTCAGAGGACTAAAGTATGGAAAAGGAAGTTCAACAATTAATTGTGGCTGGATTTAGAGTCTGGTTGCACGTTATGGAAGCTCGGCGAAATACATAAAATGAAAATATGCACTGGGAAAAAAGTCTCGGTTTCAGAATCTGACCATGTATTTTTTTATAGCCTACCCAGTCAGTTGATTTGTTAGTGTCAGTGAGTTGGAGAAAAGGAGAGACTGCTTAGTTTAGCATGATAGCTCATCCCGTCGGATTACACTGGTCTCTGTTGTTTACAGTCAATCATAGATGGAATGACAACAAGCTAGCAGCGGTTCAAACTATTCTAAAGAATTGCGAGCACACAAGCTAGCGGTTGACCTTCTCATGTTAGCCTGCTAGCTCAGAGAGTAGCAGGTGCACACGAGGTGAAAACCGTCAATGTTCCAACCAAATTCTTCGATATTCTGCTATGATTGTCGAGCTGAACCACAGGATTCAAGTAGACAACCTAACGCTCCAGGAGAGTCTTAGGATTCTCATTCCAACAGTAAAGTTCAGTTACAGCTGGTTAAAGCGGGGTACACATAAGGATTTTCAAAATCTTAACCGAAATCTTATCTGAGACAGACCCCACCCATGAAGATACAAAATCTTGGATTGAACAGCCTTGATCGTATTGTGTGTGGTGTGCGCCGATTTTCCCATTTCAGCACCCCACAGACATAAAGATGTTCGTTACGACAGACTCCAGACTCTCTAGAGTCTCGTTCCCCAAGCCAGAAATCTCGCGTGAACCCATCCTTTTAATATTACCTCCGAGCAGGTTGTCGGGAGAGATTGACTCTTAACACATCAGATGGATCTTAACATTTTCCTATAACAAAATCCTGTGGTGTGAGGTGTGTTAAGAGTCAATCTCTCCCGACAACCTGCTCGGAAAATGGGCGTGGCCGGCAATCGTAAATGTCAAATGTGTTCAATCCTAGGGTTGCCAGATTTTTGGGTGGAATTAGAGGTTTTAGACTGTGGTTAGGGTGGAAAATGTCATTCCCATCTGGCAACCCTGCTCGCGAGTCCAACTATAACGTGCATGGAATGTAGCCAATCAAGAAGCGAGCTGACTTCTTCTTTTCGTTATTCGGCACTTTATTTGCCCTGTCGCACATGGTTGTCTCGTATAGGTCAGTCAGGGTACTACGTTAGATAATAATAATAATAATAATAACTTTATTTGTATAGCGCTTTTCCTGCAAACGTTGCGGCTCAAAGTGCTTTAATCATTATTAAATCTTAATTTAATTATTTTGTAATTTAAAGGCAATATTAAAAGGATGGGTTCACGCGAGATTTCTGGCTTGGGGAACGAGACTCTAGAGCAGTGGTACTCAACCTTGTCCTAATCAGGAGCCACATTGCCGATTTTTTTTTTTTGCACTAGCCACAATCCAAAAACGCTCCTTTCCTCCCTGAAACCATTATGCATTTGAGAATATGGATAATAGTAATATTGTTCGGCCTGAATCAAGCGGTCAAATGTGGCAGCACCCCAGAACAGACGGACACAGAGACTAGGGTAATAACAAAGGATATTTATTAAAGTGGTTAGGCAGAGAATGGTCGTAGGCGTAGGGCAAGCGGGGTCAGGCAGGGGGAGTAGTCGGCAGGCAGGCAGGGGCTTAGGCAGGAGGGGTAGTCGGCAGGGGCTTAGGCAGGAGGGGTAGTCGTTAGGCAGGCAGGGGCTTAGGCAGGAGGAGTAGTCGTTAGGCAGGCAGGGGCTTAGGCAGGAGGAGTAGTCGTTAGGCAGGCAGGAGGGCAGGTAGGGCAGGCTGTCCAGGGATGATGGAATGGACTGGTGGAGGAGAGAAAACAAACGGTAAAAATAATAAAACGACTGAGAAAATAAACAAGAATAGGTTCGGATATAACATATATGTTACTAAGGAATGAAAAGCATAATATACAGTGCAATAACTGTGATTTATTATTTTCACTGCAACCACAAAACACACATTGCTGATCATCACTGCCCATAACAACAGATAACAGACAGCATGTTTACTGATCATCACTGCCCATAACAACAGATAATAGACAGCATGTTTACTGATAATCACAGTCCATATAACAGCAGATTATAGACAGCAGGGGTTGTCAGAAGAGTAATGTTGTACTTACTTCACACTCAATGTGATTTCTGACACTCCTTCTGCCGCACAAGTGATTTGAAGTCGGGCTCTGTGCTGGAAACGGCGATCCGAAGGGCTTCTGTTGTGTGCTGCAGACTCAATCTGTTTCGGTTGCAACATTTTATTTTTGAGAGCGCAGAGAATGCTGCTTCACACCGGTATGTGGACGGAAACATTGAGATGATGCGTCTTGCCAGTCTGGAGATATTTGGTAGATGCCCCACCAGTTTCCAAAAGTCCACGACATCTGTAATCCGAAACTGACGCTGAAGTTCATCTGAGCTCTTTAACTCCACGAACTCCATTTGAAGCTGCACAAGTCCGAGCTGGTCGCTTATTTGCTTCATTTCATTGACCTCAATCGGGAATGGGTTTTTCCCATTAGAAAAATATTGCTATAAGTAGAAAAATATTGCTATGATCCTTGAAGTCGTGGAATCTTGATGTGTAGTTTTGCTTGAGCTCAGTTAGCACGTCACAGAATTGTGATTGACAGGGCGGGAGAGCGTCTGCATGCGTCGCCATCACTTTCTGCACGGTGAGGAAGAAACGGTAATCAGAACCACGGACACTTTGTTCGAGTACATCCAGTTTGTCAGAAAATACTCTGACAGCCGTGTAGAGCTCATACACGGTCTTGTTTCTTCCCTGCATCTTGAGATTAAGTTCGTTCAAGTGCTGCGTAATGTCACACAGGAACGCAACAGACAGCCCCCACTCTTTATCATCCAAAAAGGAAAATCGGGAAGTCTCCCCTTGGCCGACAATGAAGGATTTCAGGGGTTCAAGCAGGTCCATGAAATGTGCAAGCATACGTCCTTTAGACAGCCATCTGATCTCGGTGTGTAACACCAAATCTCCATAGTGAGTGTCAAACTCCTCACACAGCAGTTTAAAATTTAAGTGGTTTCTTGCACGGGCCCTGATATAATTAACCACTTCGATTACATTTGCCATCACTTCATTCAGACATTTGAACTTAGCAAACAAGGCTTGTTGATGCACAATACAATGGCATGAGAAAATACCCTCAGCAGTAACCCCGCCGTTTTTCAGCGTTTCTTTCAGCAAAGCCACGGCTCCGTTCCTCTTACCTAGCATCGCCGGTGCACCATCTGTTGTGAATGCTGCGATTTTTTCTGGTCCAATGTTAAACTTTTCTAATGTTTCCAGCACTGCGTTTTTTATTTCAATGTCCGTTGTTCCATTTTCCAGTGAAACCATGTCAAGCAGTTCTTCTGTAATGTCAAACTTACTGTTGATCGCTCGGATAAAGATGAGTAATTGTGGCGTGTCATTGATATCCAAGCTTTCGTCCATTGCAAGGCTGACAAACTCAGCGGATGACAGTTTGTCCTTAAGAGTATGTGCAATGTTCTCTGAAATGTCTGATGCCCTCCTAGCTACAGTAGAATCCGACAGTTGAATTTTTTTGGCCTCTCGTTCCAGGTCTTTTTTCTCAGGATACAACATTGAAAAAGCCAGCAGTATGCAATCCTTCACCATTTCTCCATCAGTATATGGCTTCATCTTTTTCATCAGTTCATGTGTGATTTTGTAGGATGCCTCCGTCGCTCTTTCACTCGTATTAGTGTGGAATACGTTTTTTTGAGCAGTTCGGTTCTGTTGAGTCTCGCCAGCTTTTCCGCCCTCAGCTCTCCACCTTTCGGAAAGTCGGTACTGAACTTCGGGTGTTTTGTGTCGTGATGGCGCTGCAAATTGGACCTTTTAAATTGTGAAATGACGTTGTCACAAAGCAGGCAGATGCATTTTCCCGAACCGGTGGAGACGAAGAAAAACTCGAGTTCCCAGTCCTCTTTAAATGTTCGATATTCCTCTTCATATTTTCGTTTCCTATATTCCTTTGCCATTTTTGCATAGTGCTGTAAGCTAGTTTTCCCAGTGCGATGGAGCAATTATCTCGCGCACCTGCAATCAGAGCGCGAAACCTGAAATAATTTGTGATTGGTTGTTCAGAGGGATGGGGGGCGTGGCTTAATAGACTGATGTGTGACTTGTGAGTGATAATGAAATGTTGATGAATTCTGCTGACAATGTTTTATTTTTTATTTTTTTAAAGTTTTTTTATTTTTAATTTTTAAGTGGGACTTAAAAGAGCCGCAACTCGTCTTAAAGGAGCCAGTATCGCTGCTCTAGAGAGTCTGGAGTCTGTCGTAACGAAAATCTTTATGTCTGTGGGGTGCTGAAATGGGAAAATCGACGCACACCACACACAATACGATCAAGGCTGTTCAATCCAAGATTTTGTATCTTCATGTGTGGGGTCTGTCTCAGATAAGATTTCGGTTAAGATTGTGAAAATCCATATGTGTGTACCCCGCTTTAGTGACGCGTCGCTAACTGCCTGCAACTGTCACCAGTACCAATACAACCATAACCAGTGGCCAGCTACTATGTGACTATTACTACTATATGACTATGACTATTACTACTATATGTAATAATATAATAATATATAATTTGTAGCTTATGAGGGCTTGCTCTCTGCGCACCCCTCAAGACACACACACACACACACACACACACACACACACACACACACACACACACACACAGAGACAATGCAATGCTATTGGGGAAAGGTTGGTCTTGAGGTAAGGGCTGCTAGCCAATAACTGCAAGGTCACTGGTTCAATCCCTGGATGTGAGCCGGTGATTGGACGGTTCCTGTAATCACCAAGTAATACTTAATAATGGCCAAATTAGCTATGAAACACGTATAAACTACTAATTAGTGCCTTATATGTTTCCTATACAAAAGTTGTCCCCACATTTCATTCACTATACCATGTGTGATTGATTAGGGGTCTTTAGCGAATAGGTACACAGAGTGTGTGTCCAATATTGATGAGTTGAACTGAAAAAGAACCCACTCTTCCTTCTCTCATAATAGTAGCTGGGGTATTTGATAGCAATTATGATTCTCTTTTTAGAACCATAGAATCAAAATGTATATAATATATCATAGAAATCAATTTTGATTTAAATGTTGCTATC
Source organism: Nansenia antarctica (assembly GCF_963989245.1). Taxonomy (NCBI): domain Eukaryota; kingdom Metazoa; phylum Chordata; class Actinopteri; order Argentiniformes; family Microstomatidae; genus Nansenia; species Nansenia antarctica. Next base: position 52,604,610 of record NC_137690.1, on the reverse strand, counting down.
ATCCTATCATGATATATCATGATAGCATGATATCTACACTGACTTACTTTAGCTACTTCTCTAAGGTTAAGCTAATCATGAAGTATAGATTATCCCACCAGTGTTTTCTTGTGTTTGTAGCACTAATCTCAGCTGCTATTGGATTGCTCATCCCTAAACAGAGAGTAAATCCACAAAACGATTGTTGAATGCTTTTGCACCAATGTTTACAATGAGTCTTCATTCAATATCGGTGGAGCGCTCGAATAAACAAATGACAAAACGCAGAGGCTCTGCTAGCCACCTAGAATCCCCAGCTGTAACAATGATTAATTTTAACAACCTGCGCTAATTGTCTCAGAAACTTTAGTTAACAGCCAATATGATCCAGCCCTGGGTGCTATTCTCTGGTGTAATGAAGAATAATGAGGGATGGAATTACTGTTGGCATTTTTTGAAGGAGGGGCGGGGGATTTGTTGAGAGCAGTAGGTAGAGATAGAGAGAGCTCGGTCTCTGTGTGTCTGTAAATTAAGAGATAGACTGGGATGTGTGTTTGTCAGAGGAGGGGAACAGCGGGGGGCTTTGGGTTCGATTCAGATTACTGTACATCTCGGGATCCAAGCCCTTTTGTACCATAGGGGGAATTAGATCTTTGTGTTTTCTTGTTGAGGCTTTGCTCTCACAGTAAATGCTTGCAGGGCATCTGTCTCGTCTGTCCTCTTGTGGGGCACTTATCCAACTCTAGACAACAGGGTTGTACTTGTGTTGTTAGCTAAAGCTACAGGCCTTGTACATATTCCCCCTCCTTCTCCATCTCCTCTTCCTTCTCTTCTTTTTTTTTCTCTTCCTCCTCTTCCTCCCCCTTCCTTCTCTTCCTGCTTTTCTATCTCCCTCCTTCTTCCTCTTCCCCTGTCTTCTCTTTCTTCTCTTTCTCCTCTTCCTCCTCCTCTACCTTCTCTCTGTGTGTGAAGACTAACAGTGCTGCTGTAGACTTCAATAATAGCCCTGAGCGATGTGTGTGATCCACTCTCTGCCGTAGCTGTGCAATGGAGCACCACCTGCGGCTCCGAGCAGACCTCTCTTCAAATGGCAGAGCTTAAACGCCTCCTTTTATCCACGCTATCTACCCCTGCACAAGTGTGTGTGTGTGTGTGTGTGTGTGTGTGTGTGTGTGTGTGTGTGTGTTTCTGTGTGGGGGCTGTCTGTTCTTTGTTGCATTCAAAGAGTGCTGTGAGCCGCATGCTTTGCTGCTGTATGTGTGATAAGGACGGCCTATGTTAGATGCTTCACACACCTGATATCTGATCGATTTCTCTCTGTAATGCTCCTCACATACTTTAACTGTAGTCAATGAAAGTGGACATTTATACAGGTAGTCCAGTAGTCTACAAGCAGTAGATAAGCGCCTAAAAAAAGCATGTTGTGAAAGCTTTTCAGAGTCTGTAGTGGCAGCTCTAGGTCAGGACAAAATATAGCCCACTGAAACACATGTTAAATCACAAAACTTAGTGCAAGTGCTTATAGCTTAAAATGTCTGAAAAAAGCGACATTCAAGCAAATTTAGTAAGGCTATCCTGAACATATTAAAGATAACTGTGTGTCTAGCTTATATGGTTTAAGAGCTGTAGCACCTACAATATTCCATGGTAAGTCATCCTCTCTCTGTTCCTCTAGCAGGCCTCTGTTCTTTGACGCCACCCCGCTGCATCGTAGCTAGCAGCTTAGCAGCTGCAAGGCAACTTCATTACTGGTAAGGTTGCTGTTTCCCAGGCAATTCTCTCTCGAGAGGAAATTGTTAGGCTCCGTGCCATTCCAGCGTCCGCACAGGGACCTTTCTTGATGCCCCTTAAAACAGTGAACTCTAATTGAACCACTGGTGCTTGATGGGCCAGTTCCTTTGGCAAGAGAGAGACGTTCTTGGGTGAAAGGCCTCTTTCTGTGTGGGTTTGGACACTTTTCCCTCACTGGGGGCAACAACCTCTCAGTTCCTGTAATCAGAGGGCCTCAAACCATGAACTTGTTTTTTTTTGTTTGTTTATTTGCGGTTATATAGTGCATTCATCCAAACAACAACTCCTGTCACCATTGTTCTGATTATTGCCTCACAAGTTGTCATTAACCCTAACCCCGAGCCTAATCTAAACTTGGTTATTACACTGTAATGAATGTGTGAAGTGTCCTCCGATTCTGCCTGTTCTATTGAACGTGTTCACGCGTGGGAGTATGTTGACAACTAAAATTGTTTAAATGTCCTCCTGTGTGGTGTTTACAGGACTTGCTGAAGAGACACAGAATGAGTGATACTTAACAATCATCTTTTGTGAGAAGCACATGGGAGGTGCATTGAATTGGAGTGCAAGGCTGTGTGTGTAGGATGTGTGTGGGAGTGTGTTTGTGTGTGTGTGGTTGTGTGGGTGTGTAATAGTGAGGGCATGGTATGGACTCTTCTCAAAAGCAGTGACAGGGTTAGGGAGGCTAGCCAGTAACTGCAAGGTCGCTGGTTCAATCCCCGGATGTGACCGATGATTGGAGGATTGCTGGAATCACATGGCAAGGCAAGGCCAGTTTATTTGTATAGCACATTTCATACAACAAGTTTATTTGTATAGCACATTTCATACAACAAGTTTATTTGTATACCACATTTCATACAACAGGGGCAATTCAGTTTTCAAGGTCTTGTTTGGACAAAACCTCTCATTCTTGTTATGTTTTTCAGGTGATAGTAGGCTGATTTAGTTATCAAGTGGCTGTTGAAGTTTAGATCGGAGTCTAGAATTACACCAAGATTTCTGACCTGTTTTTTAGTTTGAAGAGAGAGAGAATCTTTTTTTAAGATTTTGCACTGACTTTAGATCTTTTGTCATGTGCACCGAATACAATTATTTCTGTTTTGTCCTGTTTAATTGGAGAACGTTTTGTGTCATCCAGGCGGATATTTGTTCAATGCAATTACAGAGATTGTCGATGGGACTATAGTCATTCGGTGAGAGGGCTATGTAGATTTGAGTGTTATCCGCATAGTTGTGGTAGGCAATTTTGATCTTTTTTATGATGTGGAATGCTTTCCAAACGAAGCATGTAGAGATTGAATAGGAGGGGGCCAAGGATTGATCCTTGGGGAACCCCACATATCATTTAAATTTGGTTGGACACAAAGTTGCCAATGGAGACATAATAGCTTCAGTGCTATGTAGGGGGCGAAAGCCTGATTGAAAGCCATCAAAGAGATCATTCAGGGTCAAATAAAGTTGTTCATGAGCAGCTATTTCAAATATTTTTCCTATACTGGAAAGGTGTCTAACTGGCCAGCTACTATAATGACTAATACAGACTAATACATTGACAAGAAAACACTTCTCCCCCATCTCCCCCATTCCTCATACCAGAGCTGGCCCATAGCAAATTGCCAACTCTCATCCAGGGCTGGCCCCCCACATTCGGACCAGGTCTGGCCCCTATGCTACTTGAGTTTCTGGCACTGAGTCATATGTGCCACCACAAGACCAGATCTGGCCCGCAATTGTCTGCTGACTTGTTATATCTTCTGTAAAATTACCCCTTGTGCTCATGTCATTATATTGAGCGCATTCGATCACACTCTATAAAAAGGGTGTTTTAATCCACTCAGTTTTCCACTGTAATAACATCCTTCAAGGAAAAGAGATTCCTTCTCTTAACTGAAGCACAGTTACAAACGCACTAGCCTTTAGCCTCACATTAAGCCAATAAGAATGAATTACAAGGCATTTACAGATACGAGGCATGCCTGCTGTGTGCGTGTCCTCTCTGTGTTCTCGCTGACACTAAACTGAGGCATTGGAGGGAACAATCATCTTGAAAACAAAAGCAGAGGAAGCTTTTAGGGCTGTCACATCAGTCTAATTTTCCCCATTCCTGGTCCGACCATTTCAGAAGTGTTTCATACAATGGCGGCGGATTTAATTAATTTCTGTCACCTCGGAGTAGAGAGTCCACTTCTCATTCAAGCGTTTCCTTAAGTGTTACCCTTGTGTACTCTCTCTCTCTTTCTCTCTCTCTCTCTCTCTCTCTCTCTCTCTCTCTCTCTCTCTCTCTCTCACACACATTACCATCTACCATCTCACTCTGAGGAAGATGTCAGTTTGATGTCAAAACATCAATCACCTGTACCCATCCTCAAACATGGATTTAAGCGAAGAAATCAATCTCTGTCTTTTTTGTTGAGTGCTTCAACCACATCCAGCCGAATTAGTCCTTTTGTATGTTTTTCTTGGTAAGTCCTACTAGTGTTTTGTGTCATTGGCCGAGTTGAACATTACCGTCTCCATTAAGTGAAAGCAATGCGTCCTTCCGGAAAGGGAGGGATACGGTTGAGCAGTTGAGGGTCCAGTTAGAGGATCGAGTCAGAGGAGTTTAGATTTTTCTGTCACTACTGCGTGCCAGTTCTCTGCCTTTGTCTGTTTGTCTTTCTTCCACTGCTGCTGGCCTGTCTTGATGAGGAAGTTCAAAATTCAATCATAACAATGTAGTATTGTGTACTATAGACCTCTTACAAAGCAGGAGCAAATTACTTTTCTATTTGTTTTTGTATCATCTGTATTTAATGCTCATTGTCATTGACATGGAATGTTCACAGATAATACATTAATAGACGATAGCCACATGCCTCAATTTGTCTCTCAGAGCTAGAGACAAAACCTGCGGTTGGTCGGTTGAGTTCCGTGTGGAATCCTCTCTGGCCTATGGGAAAACTAGGAGTATGCAGTAACCCAATCAGGCTTTTCGCAGGCAGCCTGAAAAGAACAGGGCCGGTGCACTAAGCACTGCTACTCAAGGGTTTAATTAGAAGGATGCTCGGCTATTGTTTGTTTTCAGGCATTAGTACGTCTGCCTGTCCTGATAATGAAATTGGCTGGGAAATGAAATCGGTTGGCCTGGTTTCACGCCGCTAGACCCGATAGCTGCCTGCTTGTCAACACCATTGTTTCTCCCCCTTCCTTCCCTCCCCACTCCTGCAATCTTCCTTCCACCTTGCAAAGACCCTATCGATGTCAGGGAAGGGAGGACAGCCCTCCTGCAGCCCCATAGTCAGGGCACCCATGTTTGACTGTCTCTCTCTCTCTCTCTCTCTCTCTCTCTCTCTCTCTCTCTCTCTCTCTCTCTCTCTCTCTCTCTCTCTCTTTTCAGTCTCTCTCTAATTAGGAAGAATCACTGTTCACCTCTCACAATCTCTTTGTTCTGCTCTTTCATGCTGTTTGGACATCACATCTTACACCTAGCCTCTTACAGACTTACATTGCTCTGTGCAAGACACCCAGGTTCAACACCGGTGGCTCATTATGTTCAGGACAGGTTTGAGGCCTGGCAACAGTGGACAAGGCTACTGTTCACTATTCAGGTCTGGGGTCCGTTGAGTTTCAATTAAAGTTAGACAATTGAAATCACAATTAATTTATTTCAAATATGGTTAGCATGTATGTTCAATGCACCAATAATCCAAGACCAACGACCAACCGCAGGTTTTGTCTCTAGCTCTGAGAGACAAATTGAGTCTATTAATGTATTATCAAAATTCGTCTATTCGTCTATTAATGTATTATCTGTGAACATTCCATGTCAATGATAATCTTTTAACATAATGAATTTTTCAATTTTTGGTCGTTTAATTAAAATCACTTCCAACTTGCATCGCTCCATGGCTCAATTGTATTGAACACGCACAAAACAAATAAATAAATGAACAAAATGAACTGACAATGAACTGACTTGGGTGAAATGAGGATAACACAAAATATAGTAGGATGAATGGTGTGAACAGAGCCTGGATCCTGCAGGAGTGTAAATAGAACACAATCACAAACCAGTCAGAAAACATGAGCAAAAAGTCAAGGGTGAAGAAGACCGCTTCCTCGCTTACACCCATCTGCTGTGTAAGCTGAGAGCTGAGCTGATGAAGAGCCAATATGAAGACGTATGAGAGGGGTTTGAATGGTACTCCTGGGCTCAGCAAACAGCCCTGCTCCCAGCCACACCTGGGACTAGACCGGTAATGGGGCGGCATTTTGGTGCTAAAAATATAACCGCTCTCTGGCATTTTTACTCAAATGACCCATTCACAAATGTTGTTGCTCTCATACATACCGAGCTGAAACAGAGGGCATTTTTGTTGCTACGCTGGCATAACTGGGCCCCAGGTGTGTGGTGCTAAGCTGGCCAGAGAGAGCTAATGAGACAATAGGGAGTAAGAGAGAGAGAAAACAAAGAGTGGGTGGGAGGGAGGGAAGGAGAGAGAGAGAGAGAGGAGGGGGTGGGGGGGTTGTGGGGGGGTTGCAAGGGCAGCAAGTAAGGAGTTTGTCAGGGCATGGCAAGGTGAAAGGAAGGGATTTCAGATGGTCACAGTTCCACGATGGCTTTGGCATTGCAACTCCTCACCACAGCTGAGGTGGCAGTACTAATGTCTCTGCGGTTATCTTTTTTGGGGGGTTTTTAAATATGTTTTAGGGCTTTTCTGCTTTATTGGGATAGAGACAGTAGAGGTTGACAGGAAAGATGGGTGAGAGAGGAGAGATGACATGCTGTATATGTCAACAGCCGGAATCGAACTGGGGACCCTACGGTGACGCCTTAGTGTGCTACCCACTCTGCGGTTATCTGGTTGAATATCAGCGATTTTGTTGGTTTTGTTGGAGAAACTCTTCAGGTTCATAACGACTGTCATTATTGTCTTTATTATCGTGTTGAATGGGTGTTCTTACATCCTATCCACATCCTATCCACACTGGCTGGCACATCTATTCTTACATCCTATCCACAATGGTTGGCACATCTTGCGTTTACATAAACACAAGTCATTGCCATGGTAACTAACATCTCATGTGAGGTTGGTTAGGAACCCAACCAGATGAACCCACCCTCTTGATACGCTAGTAACTCGAGCTCATAGGAATTCTTCCGTTGGGCGAGGACGGAATTCAATCAGTTTGGCTAAAGGGTAGGAAGTTGGGCATCCGATACAGTTATGCTTCAGCACTTTTCAATTTGGGTTCGGCTTGCCTCAGCCTCCGGACCTCAACCATGTAGCATTAATGAAAGTCACATTAGGCCTTCCCCTCCCTGTTCAACAGTGGGTTTCATAGCTGCGTGGGAGTCTAATGTTCTTAGCTATTTCCTGCAGGGGTTGTCCTCCTTTTCTCAGCTCAGGGCTCCTCAAAGATCTGCCACCACTCAACAGTGTGGGAAATTGAGAGTGTCAGATTAAACTCAGCTGTCTGTCCTAGCTGCATCCTGCAGGAGTGTCCTGCTCTGCTACCCTGCTCAGGGCAGCTAGAGAAGAGCTCAGGCCCTCACAGTACCACCACTCTAGTCCTCCCAGTGCTAAAGGCTAAAGTGCGACTGCTCTAGTCGTCCCAGTGCTAAAGGCTAAAGTGCGACTGCTCTAGTCGTCCCAGTGCTAAAGGCTACAGTACCACTGCTCTAGTCGTCCCAGTGCTAAAGGCTACAGTACCACTGCTCTAGTCGTCCCAGTGCTAAAGGCTAAAGTGCGACTGCTCTAGTCATCCCAGTGCTAAAGGCTAAAGTGCAACTGCTCTAGTCGTCCCAGTGCTAAAGGCTACAGTACCACTGCTCTAGTCGTCCCAGTGCTAAAGGCTACAGTACCACTGCTCTAGTCGTCCCAGTGCTAAAGGCTACAGTACCACTGCTCTAGTCTTCCCAGTGCTAAAGGCTACAGTACCACTGCTCTAGTCTTCCCAGTGCTAAAGGCTACACTATATGACTGCTCTAGTCTTCCCAGTGCATATACTGTACAGTGTGGAATGAGGAGTGTCTGCTGTCATTCTGTCAGTTCAAACTCAGCTGAGCTGTCAGTTCTGGAGAGATCTTCACATCCTGTGGATAAAAGAAAGGAGAGTGCTCTAAATATAGCCTAGTTATTCTTGATCTGTTTGGATGCAATATTAGCGACTCATTAACATAACTATTCCGTTTTGCATTTATAAGTCATTTTGTGACTTATTGGTGATGGATGCAATGCAATTTTGTCCAAACACCTTTCCCCCTCACCCTCACCCTCACCCTGGCCCTTGACATTTGACCCTTGACCGTCCATCATAATCACTCTTAATGATTCATCCTATTATTTATGCGACTCCTTTCCCCTCAGAGGAATAGCAACATTTTGAAGAGGTCATAGATATCTGTGCTATCCCAGCTGTTACTAAATAAGATGGATATGTTGGTTGGGTTTCCACACACTGTGACCTAATATTCCCTGTCTCAGCATCTCTGTGGACCTCCGCCAGGGTTGGCCACCCAGACCTTTGATCCCCGGTCATTGTGAAAGGACCGCAGGGATTTGCACCAATACTGCAAGCTGACAGTTTATGTTGTCTTATTTCTAGATGTGTGGTTTGAAGTATGGCCTCATACAGTGCCTTCAATATAGTGCTTTCCATATGCCCTCATTGAGTCATTGTTTAACAGATACTGAGAGTCATTTTCATTTAGGCCTCGTTCACTCCCTTGGCCTAGCTTAATCAGGGTAGCATCATCTCACAAGGTTGAACTCTCTAACCCAAGTGATTACCTCATGTTTAGTGTGGCCTTTAGTGCCTTTGTGTATGTGTGTATGTATCTGTGTTTGTGTGTGTGTGTGTGTGTGTGTGTGTGTTTCTGTTTTTAACATCATTTTCAGACATGTTGTGATAGACTCTCACAGTCCCCATCTCTCCTCTATTCCCTTTTATCCCAGCCATCTGTGTCCAGGTATGTTGTCTGTTTCAGATAGTATGTCACTACTCCTGCCTCTAGGCATTACTTCCATACGGGGGCTGTCAGAAGAAATCACACTCATTTGCCTGCCGGAAAGACAGAAAGAGAAACCAGGGTCTGACACAAGCAATAAGAGAGAGATGGTGAATGAGATGGAAAAAGACCAAGGAATCTCACCAGGAGTCAAGTCAAAAGACTCAATGAAATATTTATGTGAGAGACCCCCCTCCCACACACACACACACACACACACACACACACACACACACACACACACACACGCACAACACACATACCAAACACCACACACACACACACACACACACACACACACACACATCCACAAACACACACACCCTGTGGCTCTGGCAGGTGTGAGTAATCCATTTCACTCTGGCAGTGGACTGCGCCCCCCCCCACAGCTTGAGTGGCTGTATAAAACAGGGTGTGGACCGTGTGGAAACTGTGAAAGTCAGTCTGCAGCCGCCCGCCGACCACCGTCACTCAACAACACGGCCCACAGAGACGTGCAGCGCAGAGAGGAGGTGTGGATTTATGGGAATATCTCTGCTGGAGTAGTTAAAATTACTGCAGCGTTGAAACTGGGGCAGCAAACATAAAGCAGTAGAGCTACACAGACACACACATACACACGCGCACGCACACACACACACACACACACACACACACACACGCACGCACCTACGCACGCGCACACACACACACGCACGCACCTACGCACGCACACACACACACACACACACACACAAACACACACACACACACACACACACACACACACACAATGGTTTTATCTAGGACTATAACCATGATCTTTGGATGTCAGTGTTGGGGATTTTTTATCTTTTTGGTATCTAATTGATTAATTGTTCATTGTTGTATGAAACATAAAAACATCCAGTTTCTACTTTCCCTCTGCTTCATAATCTCTGGGTGTGCCCTCCTCCCTCATTTATATGCAGTTTGGGTAATTTTCAGAATGTTCTGGAACGCTCCACTGTGCACCAGATCATTAGGCCTAGGAGAAATGATGTTAGGGTATGTGTGGGGAAATCTCCCGTCACATGCTTTTACTGTGCTTGATGTGTGGCCCACTCTGTGATCGCCCATGCAGATTACAGTACATTACTGTGTTGGGAATTTACTTCTTATATGCCGGCTTTCAAATGAAGGATGGTTATGAACCACATGTGACGGCAGCTGGTGACAGGGGGAACAAGTCGGCAACTGACCACACTTTTATAAAAAAATTAAAAAAAGTAAATGAGAAGAAAATGTGTAGGTGGGTGGTGACTTAATTTATTTCAAATCATCTTTAAAAGAGCAAACAATGAATGATTAAAACACATTGTTTTACTGAAACACTGTTGAAAATCAACAACACACTCGCTAGTCAAGCCAAAATATTGCAATGCAATGGATTCGGTGAGCTTTGAGTTGCATTTCATGTACGAAAGGCGCTATATAAATAAAGCTTTACTTACTTACTTACTAGTTAAGTTTTTCTGAATAAAAGTCTGAACATTTAGTCAGTTGCAGACTTTTTCCCCCTTTCACCAGCTGCTGTCATAAATACATCATACTGTACCTGTATCCAAAGTAAACATACCACTCAATATCCTCATATCAAACCAGGAAAAGACAATGATGAATGCCCAATCCCTCACGATGACCCATAGATTATTCCAGTACAGTAGATTGGTCCGATTCTCCCTTTGATAATCCCCCCTCCAAAAACAGATGCAAAACACGCACTCCAAATGTGTTTTGGTGCAAAAATAATGACTTGTTTTTTTGACTTTGGCTTTTCCGTTTCATGCCTGTTTGGGGCCTCACTGTGGCCCATGTGGTTTGTGTGATTGCGTCTGGATTTGTTTTGGTGTCTGTTGTACATCACTTCACGGTCTCTTGACACTACCCTCTCATCTCTCCCATTTCCTGTGATTTCTGTCTGGGAGTGAGAGTGTGGCGGTGCTGCGGTGGTGCTGCACAGCATTAGTGCTTTCGCCCGCTGCATCAGAGTTGCGCCTCGCTTAGCTTGCCGTGCATGTGGCGAGGCGAGGGGCACGGATGGTGAGTGAGATCATCACATCACCTAAGAAGAATGTGCTAAACTTGCTTTATAAATAAAGATGACTTGACTTGATTTGACGCATTAGAGGGGCAAATGTCTCTTTTGCACTCGAAAACATCAAAAGGCCTTTTGAGTGTCCTTTTCAGAATCTATTGATTGAAGACCAATATCAAGTCTCTTCCTGATTTGATATGATATGAGATTTGATAATCTGCATGGGCGATCATGGAGTACAAGTAAAAATATGTGACGGGAGATTTAAAGACCCCAAAAAATGGTTTTAAGTGAGAAGTGATGGGCTATCAAAAGCTGCCACCACCCACCATCTTCACCTATGCATGAACAATGTTGATACCTGCTATAGTGCTGTAGAATGTTGTTCTAGTGCACTTGGAACAACATGTACTCACCTCTGGCAGGTTGCTTAGGATTCAGAGTTACTCTGTTGTGGCTAAAGGAAAATAAACCAAACACCCTCTACTTTTATCATTTTGTCACAGATCTCTAGTGCCGTTGTAGAATAAAGATGGGACTACCTACCTCCATATACTGCTCAATGTTCATACTGCTTTGACCAGGGGTACCTTTCCTGAAAGGGTCATAGCACTAAGATCATCATTCATCCATTGCTTATACAATGAACGTAAGATTCTTCGTGTTATGAATGAAGCTTTCAGGAAACCTACCTCAGGTAGTCTATAGGCAGTGTTCCAACATGTACCCAACCGCCACGCATGCACAAACATACACACACACCCACACACATATACACACACACACACACACCATACACACACACACACACACACACACCATACACACACACGCTCATACCGTCAGTGGTCCGTGGCTGGAATGCGATGTTCATGACTGTGCATGTGCGTCCTGTTCTGCTTCAGTGGGGTGAAGAGGGGTGGGAATCTACTGGCAATATCAAGATCTAGGGTTCACTCTGTTCTCCACGGCACCTACAGTACCCTCCCCTGTCTCTCACGGAACAAGGGCACATGAGAGAGAGAGACAGAGACAGAGAGAGAGAGTGAGATAGACAGAGAGAGAGAGAGAGGAGAGACAGAGAGAGAGAGCGACAGAGGGAGACAGTGAGAGAGGGAGAGAGAGAGAGACAGTGAAATGTGAGTGTGCTCCCTGCTATTGTAGTCTAGCAATGGGACGTGACGAGCCGCTGATGACTCAATGTTGTCTAATGGCTCGATGTCATTGGCCAATTAAGACGACACTTAAGTGGCTTGCTGCGCTATTGTTCAGATGAATGCTTCACATAACAGTTGCATAGGCTACTTTAATTAACTAACTGACAAAGAATTACGGAAACACTCACCACCTAGAGTGCCATATGTTCTATGTGGTATTTACTTAGCAACAATACTTTTAGGAGCATAATAATCAATGCGTTTTAGGTGAATAATGTCACCCGTGACACTGTAGAATTTGACCATTTGGGTGACTTTATTCACCCTCTAAATGAGTTAACTCAAACTTGTACAGTACATAACCCTAACTCTAACCCCATTCGGAAAGCAGTATGAGCAGCAGTTTAAGCAGTATGTAACTCAAAACGATCTTGGTAAGACACTGTACCAAGGATACAACGTGTCTCTAGTCTCCAGTTGGTATAAACACAACCATGACTCAGCCATGCCTATGGAACACCGAGGAGCCCCTTTCTTAGGAACCTTGGTCACAATGGTGGCTTATGGCAGCGCTTTGGGCTTCCAATGAGTCATCCGCAAGCTCAGCCCTGCTTCTCCTGATCAACTCTTCTAAACCACTCCGTTTTCATTTTGGTGAAGAAAAAACTTGATTAAATTCAAAGAAAAATGATAACATCATATGGAGACAGGGGGGGGGGGGGGGGGTGGGGGTTAGTGTTGAGAAAAAAACAGACTTTTATCGAGAACTGTTATTATTGGAGAACTGCGGTATTTCTCAAAAAGCCATTCCGGCGAGGTTTGTTGTTTCGTGCTCTTGTCTTGATTCTTCATTTCCAGCCTCCGTGGGGATCTGGAGGAGACAGCGCAGCGCAGACGGGGTTCGGAGGCAGAGAGGAGCCGTGAGGTTGTGTGTAGGATGTGGTGACACTTTTGTTGCTTGGGGTTTCTGACCATAGTGGAAGTGTGTGTGTGCATGTGTGTGTGTATGTGTGTGTTTGTGTGCGTGTGTGTGTGTGGGGGGGTGGGTGGGTGGGTGGGTGTTTTGTACAGCTAGTCTGTGAGCCGTGTTCGTACACAGTACACAGTATGGACCCTGACTCCAATGCGGACAGTACTGTACAGTCCAGATGTGTGAGTTTTTGTAGGTAGCGAAACTTTTGAGGGTTGAAGGTTATGGATGTGGGCCCATAAATAGCACCAGACACCAGAAGGCATCTGGAGCTCGGTGTGCACGTCTGAGAGAGGTGGTGCAGCACCCGGCCCCATCTGGAGGGAACACACACCCAAGGAGAGGAGGGGAGGGGAGGGGGGAGGGGAAGGGACAGGGGAAGGGAGAGAGGGGGGAACAGACAGCCAAGGACACGGCACGGCCACTCACTGACTGACTGACTGACTGACTGACTGACTAGGGCTCAGAGTGAAACACGCTGACAGACGCTGAACAGACCACGTCACCTCAAAGTCATGCTACTACTCTCCTTCCCTCACCTCTCCTCTCCCCCGTCCTCCCCTCTCCTCCCTTCTCCTCTCCTCTCCTCCCCTCTCTCTCATCTTCTCCCCTCCCCTCTCCTCCCCTTCCTTCCCCTCTCCTCCCATTCCCTCCCCTCCCCTCTCCCCGCCTCTCCTCTCCTCCACTCCCCTCCCCTCCCCCCCTCCCCTGCCCTCCATTCCTCTCCTCTCCTCTACTCTCCCCTCCTACACAAGGAGAGGAAGGACAGATGTTTCAAAGCGAAGTGAAATGCCTCCCATGCCAGACCACAGGGATTTCTCCTGCCACCAAGTGACATGTTGACAGTTTTCAAATGTTGACAGTTTTCAAATGTGGTCAAATAGAGGTCCACTGGAATAAACGATACACACTCATTTTCCACCCGGAAGGTCATTCATTCAAATCAGATATTCATGTTAGATCAAAATGATGGTTAAACAATAAATCATACAGACAGAATGGTGGTTTCCAGAGATTAAAGCCTACTTGTTGTAAGTCGCTTTGGATATAAGCGTCTGCTAAATGTCTAAAATGTTCAGCTTGCATGCCAAGTGAAATGGTTCAAAGTTAGATCATAGACTGCAGACTCCAGCACAAGGAACACACACCATCCCACTCAGTTAGTCAGTTAGCGGAAATGTATAACTCTATCTCCTAGAGAGAGAGAGAGAGAGAGAGAGAGAGAGAGAGAGAGAGAGAGAGAGAGAGAGAGAGAGAGAGAGAGATGAGAGAGAGAGAGAGAGAGAGAGAGAGAGAGAGAGAGAGAGAGAGAGAGAGAGAGGAGAGAGAGAGAGAGAGAGAGAGAGAGAGAGAGAGAGAGAGAGAGGAGAGAGAGATGAGAGAGAGAGAGAGAGAGAGAGAGAGAGAGAGAGAGAGAGAGAGAGAGAGAGAGAGAGAGAGAGAGAGAGAGAGAGGAGAGAGAGAGAGAGAGAGAGAGAGAGAGAGAGAGAGAGAGAGAGAGAGAGAGAGAGAGAGGAGAGAGAGAGAGAGAGAGAGAGAGAGGTAGAATGTCAAAGCATTCATTTCTAGCTGTGAGTCACTCAGACCTTGTGTGGAGGCACCTGTGGGTTTAGACGAAAGCAGAGTAAGTGTGTAATCACCAAACTGTGGCACTGTGACATTATCAGCCACTCCCCCCAACCCCCCCCCCCCAACCACTCTATACAGGGCCGGGGCCACCTGCTCTCCTGTTTACAGGTTAAAGCACACTGCGTTACACTGTGTAGGAGGCAGCGGAGAGCCTTTTCTTTGGTCGTCTTTGTTGTTTGTTGATGTCAGAGAAGTGTTTTTATCCATGTCAGCAGGGATGCAGTGGCAGAAAACAAGTTGGCCGGAGACACCGGGAGGGAAATTACAAACGTAAACACTGGATAAAATAGAACATGATGGAATAGAACGGAATGAAATGAGTGGTAGCACTTTAATAGTGCACTACCACTTTTTTTCCCAACACTTGCCTTTCTAGCCTCCAACCATAACCGCTCTAGATCTGCATACTTATGCATTTGGCAGTCAGTCACTGTTAAGCCTCTCCTTCACTAAACCCCAGCACCACCACCAGCACCACTGCCACCACTCCCCCCGCTGGATGGTTTGACCCTGTCTCTGTCTGTCTCTGAAGTACCTTCTACACAAGTCTTCTGTCCTGTACACATTGCAGTCTTCTAACCCCGTTGCCTTGGTTACGCCTCCACCAGGTCTCCAGCGGCAATATCTCACTTCTTGGAAGAAGTTTGTTTCTCAAGGATGGATAGAAACAGAGAGGAATATAGACAGAGAGAGATAGAAATACAGTGAGAGAGAGAAATATATAGAGAAAAATAAAGAGAGAGATAGAAAGAGAGAGACAGAGAAATAGAAAAAGAGAAAGAAGTAGAGTGAGAGAGAGAGAGAGGTAGAGAGAGTAGAGAGAGAGCTCTGCAGGAGGATCATGTTTCAGAAGGGTCGAGGCCAAGTGGCCCATGAGACTCTGTGGACGACACCGTCACATCCCAGAAGAGCTCAGGATGCGAGGGGCCTTTACATCCGCTTCACAGCAGTGTGTCTCTGTGTGTGTGTGTGTCTGTCTGTGTGTGTGTGTGTGTGTGTGTGTGTGTGTGTCTGCTCTTCCAAGCCCCCACCCATGGCCCCCAAGTTCATTAGAGCATAAACAAATGTCAGGCCAAGGAAAATATTTGGAAAGAACGAATAACAGACACAGCGATGTGTTGGCTTCACATGTGTGTGTGTGTGTGTGTGTGTGTGTGTGTGTGTGTGTGTGTGTGTGATGGCCCTTGTCTTCATTAATTCACACAGTAGATTTCCTCAGGTCAGGGCTGTTCTCCAGACACCTCCCAGGGTGCATCACTGTCCATCATCAAAGCTCTGTTTCCACAACAACTAAGCGTTGTCTCGTTCCGCCTGAATAAAAAACCTATCCAGTAAACCTATCCAAAATGTAACACTTCAAAATTCTGAATTCCATTCCTCTCCTTCCTTTCCATCTTCGAGCATTACGACTGCCAACGGCCCCTGGCCTGAGCACAGATTACTTTTTTCCTGCTATGCCTGGTGGATAGATGATTCACTTACTTAGTCAAATGTATTTTGTTGTAAGTCGCTTTGGATTAAGACGTCTGCTAAATGCCAAAAATGCAGAATGTGAATGTTACAGTCAGGGCCTGATAGCAAAGCAGGGAAATCCAGTGTGTTGTATTATGTGGTGAACATGGTCCGTTTTTTCCCCCGACATTTCTCAGTTGAGGAGCAGCCTCAGAGTGTGTGTGTGTGTCTGTGCAGCACCCTATAGGTTTACAGGGCAAGCCCTGAGTCCGCGCCACACACCGCCGCTCTGCTCGTTGACTGAGACGCTGTCAGCCACTGCATACCCCCGCGTAGCCTTCTGACCCCTGTTGCCTTGGTTACGCCTCCACAGCGCCTCCAAGTCTGCCGTGCTGCCGTCTCACATATTG
>NC_137690.1:52575672-52583172 GCF_963989245.1 Nansenia antarctica | reverse complement strand
TCCCCCATCGCCCTACCTGTACCCTCCAATCCTCATCCACTGTTCCCCTCACTGTCCCACCCTCGAAACTCAAAGGCTTCGGAGACCGTGCTTTTTCACAAGCTGCACCTCGCCTCTGGAACTCTCTCCCTCAACCACTCAGAGACTCACCCTCACTCTCCACTTTTAAATCCCACCTCAAAACCTACCTGTTCTCCCATGCATACAACCTTCCCTACCCCTAACCATGTCCCCTAACCCGGCCACCCCCTCCCCCCTGGATATTGCTGTGTTAATTGTTCCCTGTGCCTGTTCATTAACTCTGGTTCTATGTGCTCATGTTGCTCATGTTATCTGCTGCTTGTTGTTTCTGTGTTTTCTGTTTTTCCCATATTGTCAGCGTCATTGAGCCCCGGAAAAGCGCTATATAAATACAATAAATTATTATTATTATTATACAGCCCATGCCCTGTACAGGGGTCCCGAAAGTGACAAGTAACAAGTGTGCCCATCTACAGTGAACTGCACATTGGGTGATACATCTGTCATACATGTCCAAACATACCTCACTTGAATAGAAAGGTAGTGCAGCGGTTCTTTGCGTGAGCAAACCTCTCTGACTTTACTGTTGAAATCCATCTGTCCCTGGATCAATGGATTTTCAATGGAAAGCATGGCAAGGGCGTTCAGTCGCTGTTGTCCTATTGTGTGTTTTGCAAATGTCTTAAAACTCTTGAAACCAGCCGATGCCCAAAAAGAGTCTCCACCAAAAAGCGTGCATGGAAAACAGAACAGCGCATGTTTCGAGGTGCTAGCAGTTAGCCATCTCTTCTTGTCAAACCATTCATGTTTGAACTGCTCCATCTACTTCCCCCCAGCACTGTACCTCCTGAGACACCTGCTTCCCCCTATAATGCGTCTCCTAAGAGTCTACTGCCCCTCCTGGCACTGTTTCTCTTGTGTCAAAAATAAATAAATAATAATAATAATAATAATAATAATTTAAAAAAAAGAATAATATATATTTCTTTCTTCTTCTATCACGATGACTTCCAATGGCCCCTGGCCTGAGCTAGATTACTTTTCCTGCTATGACTGTTGAATTGATGATTCACTTGCTTAGTCAAAGTATTGATGTAAGTCGCTTTGGAATAAGGCGTCTGCTAAATGCCAAAAATGTAAATGTAAATGAATGTACAGGTCACGTTATCCCCAGCCTGAAGCAGGACCAAATCTTCTGGTCTGTGTGGCCCTAAACATTTTATCTCCAACTTGTCAACTCAATCGCACAATCAACAAATAATCATTGTTGTTGTTTTTTTAAAGTATTTTTTTCTGAGTGGGGCAGTCCCACTCATATTTTTCTTTTTTTAATGACAGATATAGTAGAGATTATGACAGGAAGGATGGGAGAGAGAGAGATAAGGGATGACATGCAGGATGTGTCCGCGGCTGGAATCGAACCGGGAGCCCTGCGGTACATGGCCAGCGCTTAATCCACTACGCCACCTAAGCGCCCACATGATTCAATGTTAGCTTACTAGCATTAGCGACAGATGTACAGTAGATCAACTGAATTGCTTTGTGATTATTTCCTGTCACGTCAGGCCATGTTAACGTCATTAGCATTAGCTAACTGTCCTAGCGCAGAGAGATAGGACAGTTAGTACAGTGCAGCGCGAGAACACACACACACACACTAGAGAAATTACTTCAAACCTGCACTATAAGGATTGTGAGTCTAGTTTATTATATTTATGCATCCCAATTTCACCATTGAATCACTATTTTGCATTAAATATATGAAATACATGTTGCCACGTTCAGATGTAACAAGCATCTTGCACCACAGCGCCACCTGGTGGGTGTCCCACTTGCCCCTAATGTAAAAAACGTCACTGGTCTGTGTTTATGTATGTGTGTGTGTGTGTGTGTGTGTGTGTGTGTGTGTGTGTGTGTGTGTGTGTGTGTGTGTGCGTGTGCCTGTGTGTGTGTGCGTGTGTGTGTATGTGTCAGAATGTCTTCTCCTTGCACCAGTGGTCATATAGGCCTCTCTCAGCGTCTGTCTCAGCCCTCACAGCAGTGTGGCTAAGCTTGTCTGTCAGCAGATTTACCTCAGTAGCTCCTGTGCCCTGCTAATACCCACACATCATGCCAAGATGGCCGCTCGCTGCCAAACCCCTAATCCAAGAATCTTATCAGACCAATCAGTGCATTTCTAGCAAGAACACATCTAGACCGTGACAGAGAGAGGGGGGTTTCACAGCACCTGCTGAGAGAGAGAGAGAGAGAGAGAGAGAGAGAGAGAGAGAGAGAGAGAGAGAGAGAGAGAGGAGGGAGAGAGAGAGAGGGGGGAGGGGAGGGGGGGGGGAGAGAAAGAGAAAAAGGCACATTCCAGAATTCCTCGAATGGAGATCTTTGATCAACAGCCCCCCTCCGTCTTGGTTTCAGGTCATTCTGCGGGCACCAGGGTTGTGAGAGAGATTGAGGGGGGCTTGGAGTGATGGTTTGAGGGTTCCCCCTCCACTCCCACCAGCCAAGTGCAGCTGTGAGAGGATACCACTTAGAGTGTGTGTGTGTGTGTGTGCGTGTGTGTGTTATCTTGAGGGGTAACATGTGCCTCCCCCTCCCCTCCAGCCCAGTGCAGCGGTGAAGGGGTACCACAGCAGCAGTAAGGCGGCCATGAGCCCAGGCTTCAGTTCCCAGTGGACCAGTGGTGGTGGGGGTCAGGGGTCATGGAGTGTCCCCCCCTCCTACCCCCGTGCCAGCCTGCACTACCCAACCCCCCATCATCACCACCCCCCCACGCACGCCAGCTACGCCTACTGCCAGGGACAGCCAACAGTGAGTACACTCCAATCACACAGATACTGTATGCTCTCTCTCTCTCTCTCTCTCTCTCTCTCTCTCTCTCTCTCTCTCTCTCTCTCTCTCTCTCTAGTATACATCTCTCTCTCCCTCTCTTCTGTACTCTCAATTAAGTTCAATAAGCTTTATGGGCACGGTAAAACATTATACATTGACAAAACACACATTGTAAATCAACAATGACATAAAGGAAAATTCAGACATAAAATTGCCAAAAACAGTAACATTACTGTAACAATAATAACAGTGGGAACCATTACAACTACTAGTAGGCTAATACCGTAGTTATGTTTCGTGTTGTCCCACAAGCCACGTATTAGATGACAATTTGGAGCTGTTTTTCCCACAATACGAATTGCCTCTTTTTCACTTTGTCTATTTGTGTCAGATTTATTGCAGTGCTGTCTAATTTTAACATAAAAGAATGTTGCTCTTTTCTGCATATGTGACACGGTCTGGTGAAAAGGACCACTTGTCGGCAATTCTCAACTCGCGCAAATGAGAAAAACGTATTTTTATTTATTTTTTTTATAAATAATGTTTGCTGTTTTTTGCATACGAAAGTTGAAGTGTTGAAGAGCTCACTCGATATAACAAACAACAGTTTTAGGATCACTAAATAATTAATAATCCAATAATTAGTCAATTGGTTTCACTGTCTTGTCTGCCGGAGGCTACTGGTAAGTGCTTGTGGCTTGTAAACAAACATACGTTTTAGGACGTGTTCAGAAGCAAGGACTGTCATGTTTTTTTAGCATGTTGTTCTATCAGCATGTTGTGATGTGCTAAACTTGCAGTTAGATGTTCGTAGCGATGTTCTTTTTTAGCGCTAGCTATTTGCAGCTGTTTTGCCTGTGTTTTGATTCAGAGTGCGTTTCTCCGCTATTTGGTTTGAGGTGGACCAACATTCAAATAAGCATCTTCTTCAACCAGCTATTTTCAGATTTCAATGTATGACACATAATTTGAAAGCTTACAATCTGCACTTTCATAATCTGGAAAAAAACTGAAAAATGGCCATGCCTGCTTGAGGACTTTTTAACCAGACCCTCTCACATAGTTTATGTGCGTACGCATGAGTCTGAGTCTACGTGGAGGACCACACATTTTCACGCCAAGTTAGTTTTTTTATAAATCCCCAAATATGCATAAAAGTGTCCTATGGATGTTTTTTTGCGTACGCAACGTTTATAAATGACCCCCCAGCTGGCTGAGGGTTTGTCGTTTTGCGGTTGATTGTCAGACCCCTAGATTACCTAGTTGCTGCTGTAGTCCCTCCTTTGTTGGGGAAATAATCACTTGATCAGCTGCAAACAGGAGACATTTGACTTCAAAGTTGTTCAGAGTGAAGCCAAGGGCTGCTGATTGCTCTAATGTTTTTGCCAATTCTTGAATGTAGATATTGGATAGGGTTGGGCTTACATTACAGCCCTGTCTCACTCCACTCTTGTCTCACTCCACTCCTGTCTCACACCATTCATGTCTCACTCCACTCCTCTCACTCCATTCATGTCTCACTCCATTCCTGTCTCACTCCACTCTTGTCTCACTCAATTCCTGTCTCACTCCACTCCTGTCTCACTCAATTCCTGTCTCACTCCATTCCCGTCTCACTCCACTCCTGTCTTACTCCACTCCTGTCTCACTCCACTCCTGGGTAACTCCATTCCTGTCTCACTCCACACATGTCTTACTCCACTCCTGTCTCACTCTACTCCTCTGTCTCACTCTACTCCTCTGTCTCACTCTACTCCTCTGGGAGAAGAAGTCTTTTTGTTTGTTGTTTTTGTACATTGCCTTCCCTTCAACACCACTGTCAATTACTTTGAGAAAAAGAACCTTGTGCCAAATTGAGTCAAATGCCTTTTGGAAATCTACAAAACAGGAGAAAATGTTGGTCTTATTTTGATTTATGTGCTTAGGAGTTAGGGTGTGAAGGGTGTAAATGTGAGCTGATGTTCAGTAAATTGGCTTTTACCTTGCTGAGGACATTGTGTTTACAGAGACAGTACTTTAATCTGCTGTTGATCGAAGAGAATATCTTCCCCAGGTTGTTTTTGACACATAATGTCAAATGATCAATATGCCTCTGCAATTGTTTGGATCAAATTTGTCTCAAAGATCGGTGTAATTTGTCCTTGGTTCCAGATGTCAAGGAAGTAACCCACACTCAGAACTACATTGAGTAGTTTGAGGATTGCAGTTCTAAATTAGTAGACTGTTTTATTAATCGTTCAGTACTCCGTCACCACCACAGGCCTTTCTGAGATGTATGACCTCTATTTTTGCCAATTGTTCTTGCTCTGTAATTGGGAAATCTATGGCCTTTTATGACTGAATCAAGAATTTGCAGCTTGTCATGTATTGTTGGGCCAGTTAGGTTCCTATAGCCTATGTCTCGATTGTGGGTTGTAACTTCCGTTATTTCCATTGCTCTCTCCGTTCGCAGGGAGAGCACGATGTTTACCGTACGCATATCCGTACATCAACATTATTGTCTTCCAGACAAGGATATATTGACACCCACCAGTGTACTAATTTGTTAGAAACACGATTCCTACTACGGTACTACTCCTTCCGCATTGGAGGAGAAGATCTAGGTTCCTCCACTCAGGCTACATATTCTACTGCTATGCTTTATGATAAGATGCGGGTAGAGGATGGAGGAGAGGATGCAAGGCATCATGTTTTTAACAACTGAGACAGGGCCGTTGTAGAGGATAGACTCCACAGCTGCCAGAAGGCTTGGGCTTTCTGACCAGAAACAGATCTATTGGACACAGGCTGGATCCTCTAATAAACATGTACGTCAGTGTTTGGGTTTCTCTGTCCTTTTTGCTTATATTACCTATTGGTGGATGCAACCCACGATGTCGGTGTTTCGCTGTGTGAGCGTTCTGGGCCAAGTTTGTGGAGGAGACTGGGAGCATCTTTGTCCCCATGGTACTGTAGTGTGAGGTCTGCTGGAGTAATGCCACAGTGTGATGACATGAACCTCTACCAGCTGTATACGCACAGGCAAACCGCTTGAGCCCTGTTGAGTGGTCGTCAACTTCCAAAGAGATCTGTGACAATGCTTTGCCTATCGTCATTAATCTGTCACAAATGCCATTGAACAAAGCCAGGCAAGGCTCAGCAAGGCACATACGATTTTAATGAGATATCATCAAAGTGTTTGTCTGGAGTTTGTTTAGTTGTCTTATGGACATGGCTCTCCAGAACACAGCCCTGAACTCAAATCAACCCAATTATACGTAAGTTGTATGTTCATATTCACTTATGACTGTCCTTCTGTCATGCATATGCGTTGTTCAAATGGGGGACATATGGAGCTGACATAATTGGTTGGAGACTAGAGATATTTATACGAATATGTGCAACCATACAGGAACAAGGAACGTGAAGTCAGGACCAGGCATTAGGTATTCCATTTAAATTCCAGTTTCATGATCCGAATTTGATATTTCACATTAATATTCCATTCACTTAACTGACATTATAATGGTCATTAAAGCACTTACTTTGTGACAATGCCATGGCCTTACTCTATAAAATCTAAGGTAGCCTGACACCATTGCGATAAACAATCAGATCCAAGGATTTCTGACCGACTGTATGTAGGACGGGTTGCTGCTAGTTTGTATTATAGAAATATAATATATAATGCATTTTATGATTGGCCCACTGAGTGGGCTCCACTCTCACTGTCCAGTTAATCCCAAAGTCACCCTCAAATACTTGGAACAGTTTCAAATAATACTGTCAAATAAAAAAAAAACGTTTTATAAGAATGAAAGGCTGTACTGCGAAATAAGCACTGCTCTTTTTTTTAAGCCTACACGCAACAGCCTATTGGCTATTGGAGAGACGGGATGGAAGGGACAGGAGGAAAGATGCCTCATAGCCACAGGTTAGGAAACACATTTGTTCTGAAGGTTATTATTATAATGACATGTTCATTGTCACTGCACTGTCTGCTTTCCTGCTTGGTGACAATGCCGTTGTAAAATTTATAATTAAAATGACATTAAAATATAAAATTAATATCAACCCACAAATGGGGCAAGCGAAGATGCAGATATGAGATACAGTAACAATATATTGATATCCATTAGCTAACCATTAGATTTGCTAATGATGAATTGCAATGACCTGGTGGTTATTGTGTTGAGGTGAAATACCTCAAATAAAACGTGTGAAAAAGTCAAGGTGACTGCTGACATTTCCAAGCTGAATAAACCATGGAAAGTAATTGAAGCAGCATGATAGAGCATGGCTGGCAACCAAGCTCCACAGACTAGCAAGCTACAACATTACCTTTCTACTGGCAGATATATTGCAGAAAAACAATGTGTATCCCTTATCTAATTTCAATTGTTTGGTTTTGGAATATTGTTCAAAAACAGATGTTATGCTGAATTAAGGCAGCCTACTGAGGGTATTATAAACAAAAAGAGTTTGCGATGGTGGTCTGTGGACTGGTAGCTATCTTTTTCTAGTCAGATATGCACGTTGACTGGAAAGAGGTTATTCCCCACAGGCTGCCTTATTTTCATATTGATATTTGGTGAGATAAAGGCCTATTATCCCAGAAATGGTTTGAATAAATGGGTCCCTCATTTGCATTGAGCTGGTGTCTGTCGTGTTGTTCTT
>NC_137690.1:52570672-52573172 GCF_963989245.1 Nansenia antarctica | reverse complement strand
AACACACAACACAATCCCTGCCTCCTCCTCCATCCTCCTCCTCCATCCTCCTCCTCCGTCATCCTTCTCCAAGCGTTTGTGTATTTTCTCAAGGCTCAACCTTTTTTTCTTTTTAACCATGCACGGAATGAAGGAAAAGGAACATTCCCCATTGCTGCCCCCGCACCCCCCCTCCAACCCCTTAAAGCCGTTGTATTTATAAGCAAATGATATGCAACCCATGAAATATAGAAAGAAAACAAAAGAAAACAAGAAAACACGGGAAGAAAAACAGAGGGTATAGCTTAGCCTGCCGCTATCCCCTCGGATGAGAGAGGCAAGTCGATATAGGAGAGGAGAGGAGCTCAGATCCTGCAGAGATCAAGCGTCTGAGCCTCCAGTGGTTTTGTAATTACAATGGGAAGCGGATACATTTCCACTTTTAATATGGGGACGGAGCACCCCAGGGACACGTCGGATTATGACAAAACCGGAGGAAGTGAGAGAGAGAGAGAGAGAGAGAGAGAGAGAGAGAGAGAGAGAGACATACACATTTTTTTTTGACAAATTGGAACCCTTATCGGAGAGAGAGTGTACATGAGAGAGGAGCCGCATGAGCTGTGTTGAATGAAGGACACCAAATCAAGGCTGTCTGTGTTTTGTCTTATTTCTGTCTCTGAGGACAATTACATTTCTGTTTAGATGTCTGTCTGTCTGCCTGCCTGCCTGTCTGCCTGCCTGCCTGTCTGTCTGTCTGTCTGTCTGTCTGCTTGCCTGCCTGCCTGTTTGTCAATCTGTCTGTTTATATACTTTACAGTATCTACCCCATCGATTGTATGTCACTTGAGTCCTCTGTGTGCCATGAAACTAACACATAAACCATACAGGTAATAGTCACAGTAAATGTTCTGGCCTTCAGATTGCTACTTCAATGTAATAAAAGCTGACAACCTAATGATTGTACCAGAGGGCACATGGTGATATTGGTGTCTGTCGAGGCTCAGAGGCTATAGAGGGACTCAAGTATCCTTGTGTGTGGCTTAGTTCTGCTAAATTGATTTCCTTGTCTGTGGAGAATCGATGGTGTACAAATACAAAAGGAACAGTACAGAAAGCAATCCAAATACTATGATCCTTGTTCCCTTAGTAATGAGCTTATTACACATGTATAGCTGGTAATAACATGGTAATACACTTACGTTTGACTGGCGTGTCCATGGCTTGGGCTCAGTGGAAACCCCACACACACGGACCACACACACCAGACTCCTGACTGCAGAGCACGCGACAGAGAAGCGTTTTGGCTACCTTTAGAACTATAGGCTGAAATTATACAAATGATCCCGTAGCATCTCTTTATATTCCTGTTTAATATTCGGGTTGGTCATGTGTGTGTAGTGCACAGTAATATGCTACGTTATTTTTTAAACCACACCTGAGAGTCCCCCTCCACCCCTCTCCCTTCCCTTTCCACTGTTCTTTTTATATATTTCCATCTTTCATTCTCTGCCTACTTCTCTTCTCTTCCTGTCATTCTTTTACAGGTGTTAATGTGCCAACTTCTCATTGGTTTATTGCATTTGTGAACTACACTCTTCCTCTGGGGGTCGGAATGGTGCTTAATGGTGCTTATTTTCACCCAACAACCAAAAAATAAGCCTGACAAGCATGTTATTTAACATTTATCTCTTCGGGCTACACCCTCCTGAGACATCTACTTCCCCTCTACCCCTCTGTAAAGTTTGTCTACTGTTAAAAAAAATGCTAGCACTACGATTGCCAATGGCCCCTGGCCCGAGCATACTTTTTCCTCCTATGACTGGTGGATAGATGATTCACTTAGATGTATTTGCTGTAAGTCGCTTTGGATAAAGGCGTCTGCTAAATGCCAAAAATGTAATGTGATGTATTCCACTGAAGAGGTGATAGAAGAGGTGAACTAGAAGGGATAGGGATTCATAACTGTACATGTATTCCCTAATAAACGTCAGACGGTTATGGACATGATTAAGCAGTCTGTACATCATAATGGTCATATCATTTGTGACTGCTCCTGGTGTTTCTGGACACCTCTCGGAAATGAGAAAGACGTCAAATTCGTCTTTAAAGTTTTTTTTTTTTTCTTCAAATTTTCGTTTTTTTAGCTAACATTCAACTCGAAGATGTGAAGTACCCACTCGTTATTTTTCCGAACAGTTTTACGTTAATTAAACAAGTGTAATCTATAACACAATGACTTCGTTTCTTGTTGTTTGATGGGGATTCATTATCTTTGATGGGGATTTTCTGTGCTTAGTGATTTCAGGTGTAGCAACTTTCAAATACTCATGTCGTCTTCGATTTGTTTCCGATTTCAATGTATGATGCATCATTTGAAAGCTTACAATCTGTAGTTTAAGCACATGTAAAAAACTGAAAAATGACTTCGCCTACAGGTAGCCCTTTTCATTGGCCTGTGTCACATTTATGGACACAACTTAACATTATGTTATATCTGACTCCAAAAGCTATAATGTGATTG
>NC_137690.1:52558172-52565672 GCF_963989245.1 Nansenia antarctica | reverse complement strand
GCTTCTTGTGGCAAACGTATGGAGTTAATTATTCTCCACGCTCTGAAACATCTATTTTCGCAACTCGTCTATTCATGGATGAATACCAAATCTTGGAAAAGCCTGGCGCCAAAAGGGAAGTAAAAGGCACGGAGTAAATCCATTAGAACAGACTCCGTAATGACTAAATCGGACATAAACTGAACAGCTCATCCACTCAGCCTCCCTGTGCTCCGTGTGGCCATCCCAAATGGATCTGTAACAAAGGAGACTAATCCTCTTGGATCCGGGCCTATACTCACACACTCACCACTCACGCCTGAACCATAAGTCATTCCCTCTCGTTTCACAACACCAGTGGGCCGGGCCGGGCCGGGTTCTCAAGAAGCCCTTTTGTTGCTCAGTTCCAGGGCCTCGGTGGGTCTGTGGTGGATGTCCCACCTTTAAGGCATTTCCTGTCATGACCAGACGTCGGCGTATCCTACCATTATACATTAAAACGCCAGCCGCAGGATTGTGAGCAGCCAGACCACAGGAATACCCAGAATCTGACTCTGAGTAGATTGAAACCCATACGTTTAATTTGCTGTTTCGCAATATCCAGCAATATCCATGGCAACATTCCTGACTGTGGTTACTCCACCAGTCTTCATCCAGCGGTCGTTCACGGTTGGTATTGAATGTTTAACACAATGGTAGATGTTATGTGAACAAGCGAGAATGATTAAATGAGGGCTTGTGGTTCCCTTGAGGGAGTGTCATTTGTGTATTGTTGCAGTTATGCAAGCCTTCGTCCTGACATGGAAGTGGTCGGGTCACACTTTATGTTGTGAAACGATGGCGGAGCCGAAGACATTTTTGTTGATGAAATCCTTTTTTTGGGGGGGTGGCAAATCGTGTCGCACCTGTTTCCGTCCCTCTCTGTGATTAGTCAGTGACGAGGATGAGCAGGGAACATATCTCATCACATTCATGGCAGTTTGTTCTGTCAAAGCCAGGTTTAGACCCCACGCGCACACACACACACACACACACACACACACACACACACACACACACACACACACACACACACACACGCACATGCACACACACACGCGCACACACACACACACGCACACACACACTTCCCATACACAGATGGGTTTTCATGAGAAGCGAGGTCGCCTGGGGCTTTAGTACCAGCTTAGAAGCACCAAAGAACATCTGTAAAGCATTACCGCTGATTATTTGGTTCTCTAACACAATCATATAATATGAGCATAACTGATGTCTGAACAGGGGTTCAGGGGGACCCCAACATACACACACGTCTATACTCACAGACGCACGCATGTGCACACACACACTCACACACACACACACACTCACACACACACACATGCATATGCACATGCACACACACTCACACATGCACACTCTCTCACTCACACAGACACACACAGACACACACACACAAACACACACACACACGCACTGCATTGGGTGTACACATCTGCATTGCCCAGCTTCTCTATTGTTGAGGGGTTGGCTCCAGGTGCATTGTGTTGGTTCTTGTCTAGTCTGTTAGCCTGATCGCTACGTTCATCATGCTTGTTTATTTTCGACCAGACAGATACTTGAAGTGAAACAGAATGTCTACTACCGTGCACTACAGCTGCTTCTACAAGGCTGTTTCTACACGGCTGTTACAAGGCTGTTTCTACAATACTTTTTCTACAAGGCTTTCTCTAACAGGCTGTTTCTATGAGGCTGTTTCTACCAGGCTGTTTCTACCAGGCTGTTTCTACTAGGCTGTTTCTACAAGCCTGTTTATATGAGGCTTCTTCAAGGCTGTTTCTAGTTTCAAGTTTCAAGTTTGTTGTTACATCCCATTATACAAGAATAAGAGAGTAACATTCTTAGACATTGGAGCAGCAAGAGAAATAAAGTGACAGTAGTTATAAAAGACAAATAAGACAACAAGGCTGTTTCTACCAGGCTGTTTCTACAAGGCTGTTTCTACCAGGCTGTTTCTACAAGGCTGTTTCTACACGGCTGTTACTACAAGGCTGTTTCTACAAGGCTGTTTCTACCAGGCTGTTTCTACAAGGCTGTTACTACAAGGCTGTTTCTACAAGGCTGTTTCTACCAGGCTGTTACTACCAGGCTGTTTCTACAAGGCTGTTTCTACAAGGCTGTTTCTACCAGGCTGTTACTACCAGGCTGTTTCTACAAGGCTGTTTCTACAAGGCTGTTTCTACACGGCTGTTACTACAAGGCTGTTTCTACAAGGCTGTTTCTACCAGGCTGTTTCTACAAGGCTGTTACTACAAGGCTGTTTCTACCAGGCTGTTACTACCAGGCTGTTTCTACAAGGCTGTTACTACCAGGCTGTTTCTACAAGGCTGTTTCTACAAGGCTGTTTCTACAAGGCTGTTTCTACAAGGCTGTTTCTACAAGGCTGTTTCTACAAGGCTGTTTCTACAAGGCTGTTACTACAAGGCTGTTTCTACAAAGCTGTTTCTACCAGGCTGTTTCTACCAGGCTGTTTCTACAAGGCTATTTCTACAAAGCTATTTCTACCAGGCTGTTTCTACAAGCCTGTTTCTACAAGGCTGTTTCTACAAGGCTGTTTCTACAAGGCTGTTTCTACCAGGCTGTTTCTACAAGGCTGTTACTACCAGGCTGTTTCTACAAAGCTGTTTCTACCAGGCTGTTTCTACCAGGCTGTTTCTACAAGGCTATTTCTACAAAGCTGTTTCTACAAGGCTGTTTCTACAAGGCTGTTTCTACAAGGCTGTTTCTACAAGGCTGTTTCTACCAGGCTGTTTCTACAAGGCTGTTACCACAAGGCTGTTTCTACAAAGCTATTTCTACAAAGCTGTTTCTACAAGGCTGTTTCTACAAGGCTGTTTCTACAAGGCTGTTTCTACCAGGCTGCTAGTCTTTGATCGGTGGCTCTTCATAAGGACTGACTGCTAGAGATAGAGGGCTGATGTGAGGCAGAGAATCACAGAGATCTTAAGCTTAGCCGCACACCTTGTTACAGTAATTAATGACCAGGTGTTCTGTCTTCACTCCCCAGAGCTGTGTGTGTGTGTGTGTGTGTGTGTGTGTGTGTGTGTGTGTGTGTGTGTGCGTGTGCGTGTGTGTGCGCGTGTGTGTGTATGTGTGTGTGACTGTGTACGTGTGACTGTGTGTCTGTGTGTGTGTGCGTGTGTGTGTGTGTGTGTGTGTGTGTGTGTGTGTGTGTGTGTGTGTGTGTGTGTGCGTGCGTGCATGCATGTGTGCGCATGTGTGTGTGTGCGTGCGCACTTCCTCTAACTGGAGGCATCTGAGGGAGGTGTGTATAATCTGATGAAATGTAGCTGAAACCATAGATGTTATCCCCGTTCTCTTTGAAAATGAGTAGAATTGTTGTGGTTGGAGTTTTCAACGACTTTCTCGATTGTTATGTTTGGACCCATCTACAATGTACTGGCACCAGCAAAGCACTTCTTGGTCATGAACTGGTCATGTTACAGGAAAGAGCTAGATGGTTGACTTCTCTCTGGCCCTTCTCTACTGCACGCATGATGAGGTACTGAACCCTGTCTTCCCTCTGCGAAATATCACACTGTTCCACTGGAGAAGAACCTAGGCTTACTACCAAGGAACACACAATATGTAGGGAAACATGGAACGACCCCCAGCCTCTCTCTCTCTCTCTCTCTCTCTCTCTCTCTCTCTCTCTCTCTCTCTCTCTCTCTCTCTCTCTCTCTCTCTCTCTCTCTCTCCCATAGCTTTGCAGCAGTTCTTCTCAACATGTCTGCATGCTTTTGTTCTAACCCAGCTAATATATAATATAATAATAATGAATGAATGAATGAATAGTTTAATGACC
This sequence comes from Nansenia antarctica, assembly GCF_963989245.1. Lineage (NCBI taxonomy): Eukaryota > Metazoa > Chordata > Actinopteri > Argentiniformes > Microstomatidae > Nansenia > Nansenia antarctica. The sequence goes on along the minus strand of NC_137690.1, from coordinate 52,561,828 downwards.
ACACGACCTAGGTCGGTGGAATTTGTTGTCGGTACAGCTCAAACAGCAGTGTCAAAAAAACATACACACATTGTACATGACTATTACATGGACATGAACACACATAACCACAAGACAAGACAAGAACATAATTACAATTTACAATTTACAATTTATACAGTGCAGTGGGTCAGGTATTGAGAGTCCTTATGGCAGAGGGGAAAACACTGTTTTTGAAGCGGGATGTTTTGGTGGCCAGGGATCGGTATAATAATAATAATAATAATAATAATAATAATAATAATATATAATAACTATGATACTATATGATATATAATATATGCCATTTAGTGTTGACACATGTCTCCACCCAGTCACCACTCGCTTGTTTGTTATGTAAGGTACAAACGAAAGGTAAACGCACACACACGCATGCACGCATGCACGCACGCACGCACGCACGCACACACACACACACACACACATACACACACACACACACACACACACACACACACGCACACACACACACACACACACACATGTAAAACGCTGGTAGGAGACGTTCTGCTCCATTTAGCAGGCTCTCTTTGATGACTTCAGCAGCGCTGGCTAATTATAGAGGCGCCGCCACGGATGCAATCTCTAAGTGCATCACCTCACCCCGAACCTCTCACTCCTGACTGATGTCTCAATGCTAGCCAATGGCGTGGCTCTGTGCCGTAATGCTACCCCCTCCATCTCATGTCTACCCAGTGGAGGAGGTGTGCGATATCTGGATAACACACTGGGCCTTTAACCGTTGTGTTCTGTGAGAGTGTGTCTTCAGCCTTTTTATAGCCTTTTGGAGTTTTTGTTTAACACAGATTCCCCCCTTCCTAAGGACTGGGCGATAAAATGAAAATGAGAAATAATTGTCTAATGTGTTATCGCGTAAAGTTTGTTTTGTATCCCCAGTCCCTGTTAACATCTGACAATGGGGCGGCTGTGGTTCAGGAGGTAGAGCTGGTGTCTAATGATCGCAAGGTTGGCGGTTTGATCCCCGGCTCCTCCTGTTCACATGTTGAGGTGTCCTTGGGCAAGACACTGAACCACAAATTGCTCCCAATGAGTGGGCTGGCGTCTTGCATCGTAGCTTGCTGCCACTGGCGTGTGAATGTGTGTGTGAATGAGAGGCCATTGTAAAGCACTTTGGAATAAGGCGCTGTATAAGTCAGTCCATTTACAAAGAGCAGAGGAAAACAGGCAGGGTGAGACCATCCAGTTTGTTATCCAAATTCTTTTACCAAAACATTTCATTCACATTTTGAACCATCTGGTTTCTTCAGCATGTCTAATGACAGTTTGTAAGTTGCACATCGCTTTATGACTCACAAGCAAATGATACAGCAAAAACCTTTCTACATTTACCTCACATTAGGTCAGTCATGAAGCCTGAATTCTACACTCTCTGTATTTCCTGGACTTTATGCATTGCATGCAGAAAACAGAAACAAAGGAAGGTTAAGAGAGGAGCTGGAATAGAGCTATTTTTCTCCATTTGCCTCCCTGGAATATTCCTCTTACAATTGAACTGTCTCTCTCCAACTCTGTCTCAGGGGACATGGTAGGACAACGAGGAGGATTTGATGCATGCAATTTTCCATATAATAGTTCTCTCCCTCTCTCTCTCTGTCTCTGGCTCTCTCTTTCTCTCTCTCTCTCTCTCTCTCTGTCTCTGGCTCTCTCTTCTCTCTCTCTCTCTCTCTCTCTCTCTCTCTCTCTCTCTCTCTCTCTCTCTCTCTCTCTCCTCTCTGACAATCTGCCATTTGACTGACCCAGCAGAGCTCTAAAACACTCTCCGCCCATCTGATTCTGGACATTTCTTGGCATCACTCTTCCGACGTTATTCCCTCTCTCATCTCCAGTTCCAGTCCCTTGCAGTGATAACTCTCTCTACTAATGACAGTGCTGACAGCCCCTAGTCCCATGCCTTCCCTGCCTGTCCGCCCACCGTGTTCTGTCACACATCATTTTGTGTTTTTTTAGGCTGACTTTTTATAGAATTTTTTACTTGATCAAGGATGTTTTTTTGACTGGGATCAAACTCAGGTCTCCGACTCAACAAACATGCTAAGCTAAGGCCTAGGCAGTTCCATTTCCATTTCCATTTTTGGCACTTAGCAGACGCCTTTCTCCAAAGCGCCTTACAACAAATACATTTGTCTAAGTAAGTGAATCATCCATCCATCAGTCATAGCAAGAACAATAATCTATACTAGGGCAGTCATAATGCTAGAACGTATACATCATATTTACTCACAAGATCCCCACCACCTGTACCAGCTCCACACACCCAGTGATAAACCCCTACGAAGCAGCCCCACACACCCAGAGGTAAGCCTCTACCAAGCAGCACCACGCAGCACCATACACCCAGAGGTAAGCCCCTACCATCACGTTCATGGCTAGCCGTTTGCACCTAGCTTATATATTTTATGAAGGTTAGGATTAGGGCTGGGGAACCTGATCCTAGAACAGCATCTGAGGCCACTTCAACCTTGGATCACGGGGTGTCAGAATAACCAGATCCTCTTTCTCTGCAGTCTTACACTGCTTCACACCTACCGACCACAGCAGCAGCAGACCACCTGACTCACACACACACACACACACACACACACACACGCATGCATGCATGCACGCACACACACACATGCAAACACACACACACACCCACACACACACACACACACACACACACACACACACACACACCCACACACACACACACATGCACACATGCAAACACACACACATACACACACACACATACAGTATTATCTCATAGCCAGTGGCGCTGGTGGGGTGGGGGGGGTTGTGCTGGGGAGTAAAAGTCGTCTTGGTGTCTTGGTGTACACCTGCCTAGCTGGTTTTCATACAGGCCTACAGTATTGGTGGTATACCTGGAAATGTGAACTTTTCATTCAACACTCTAATGAAGACAGTATGCAAGGCCACGCCCCCCCGTCCGGGGCCAGGGGAACCATGGTGAACAGGCACAGAATAGCTCCAACAGCGTTGATGAATACGCAAGTGATTAACCTTGCCCTTCCCTCCTAGCCTGTTAGTTACTTTGTTTTGTTTTGCTTATTGCAATGTTAGAATTTCGAAATTATGATTAGACTGCCAAGCAACAAGAATGTTGATGTCCCCCAAGCGGGAAAAACTGTCTCTCCTCACCGACGTCATCAAAACTCACATCGGAACCAACTGTGAAAATAAACATTGCGCAAAACAAGGCAGAATAGCATGACGGGAAGATTTGTTGACCTGACCTGGACATGTCATACTCATTGGCTACTATTTAGGATACAGAGCGATAAGGGAACGGATCCCCTTCTCCCAGGCCCCACACCAACATTCTGTTAGTCACACTTGTTGACATGTTTGTCTTAAACATAGGCCTACTGTAAGGCATGCATAATACTCAACCCAAAACCACCTCTGCCCGTATTAAGCTTGAGAAATTCGAGCCGGCCCAAAGATAATTTGTTGTTGTATTGGAGCAGACTCAGTGAGCTCGGTACAATAGGCTATTTAAAAGTCATACTGTATTCATGGCAGTGTTTTTTTTAGAACTACTGTATGCCAGGCCTATCTGTGTTATTGAGCCTTTTTCAAACCACAAGCTCGTA
>NC_137690.1:52545672-52553172 GCF_963989245.1 Nansenia antarctica | reverse complement strand
CCGTAGTGGTCTAGCTGGTGTGTATCTTATGAGCATGTCCACCATGTAATTGGGTGCATCACAGTGAAGTGATTTATAAACTAGTAAAAGGATCTTAAAGTCTATTCTATGACTGACAGGGAGCCAGTGTAGTGATCTCAAGACAGGTGTGATGTGCGCTCTTCGTTTGGTCCTAGTAAGGACACGAGCAGCAGCATTTTGAACCATTTGTAGTCTATTTATCATTTTTTTGGGGAGACCTGTCAGGAGAGCATTACAGTAATCTAGCCTACTAGTAACAAACGCATGCATTAATTTTTCAGTGTCTGCCTGGGAGAGAAATGATTGTACCTTAGTAATGTTTCTTAGATGGTAAAAGGATGTTTTAATAGTATTATTAATATGAGTTTCAAAAAAAAAAATGCTCTCGAATGCTGCAAAATGAGCTCATCTGATCCGTGTCCCAAGTGTGTCTTATTTGAATGCTTTTAACAGCATATTTTGCTTTGAATTACAGGATGCGACTGAAGCGCAAGTTGGTCTATAGTTCTTTACACACTTTGAAGTCGTCTTGAAGTGAAGGATCATTTGCTAATTGAGATGAGTGGCTCAGGGTACAGTCAGAGGATGAAGTTACTGGCGGGCCGTCACTAGGCTTCTGCTGTCCCTAAGACTCCTTCAATTCAATTCAACAACAACGTTATTATTTCCTGGAAGGGCAATTCGGAAAGCATTGTCAGTCAATACAGGCGACAATAATTGACATGAATAGAACCGCATACAGTGCATGTAACACATAATACCATATCTAGGCATTACATCTCTCATGCTATAGAGTAGCATGAAACTGCATCGGTTTTCACCTGGTATATACGTAACTAGAGAACTGTTTTCACTTGGTACATACATCTGCTACAGGTTTCATCTGCTATATAACTAGAGAGCAGTTTTTACCTGGTGTATAACTAGAGAGCAGTTTTTTCACCTGGTATATATGTACCTATGGAGATGTATACCCTGAAGCACTCTTACCACCATAATGCTCTCATGGCTCTCCACACGTTGTGGTTGGAAGGTGTTGTCTGTGTTGTTTGATGACAGTGAGACAGGCTCTATCTGACAGGAAGGATGCCCAGGGCCTAATGTATGTTGTGAGACATAATCTCCTGTTTTGTAGAGTAATAGCATGCACAGTGTTCATTGGACATGACTGTAAATTATATCTATCTCTACAATTAAACAGTTTTTTTTTATTCGGTCTGTCAGGGTTCCAGTGCATAAGATTGCACTATGTGTGTGTGTGTGTGTGTGTGTGTGTGTGTGTGTGTGTGTGTGTGTGTGTGCATGTTTGTGCGTGCGTGTGCATGTGTGCGTGTGCGTGCGTGTGCGCGTGCGTGTGTGTGTGAGTATATGAGGGTGCGGGCCTGTCTGTGTGTGTGTGTGTGTGTGTGTGTGTGTGTGTGTGTGTGTGTGTGTGTGTGTGTGAGTGTGTGTAACACAGGTGTGTTATCATAGCAGCATGGAGGATATTACTTACAGTACACAGGATGTTGATATAGGCATCATTGGCTTTGATTCTTCTGTCCTATTCACTAAACTGTTGCAAGAGGAATGTGAATGACTGAAACTCTCCAGTAAAATGGCAGTTGCAGATACAAGGAAATGCTTTCAGTATACTTTTAGAAACATATGGGGTGATAATCAGGGTGAAATCTGATTTGACTCAGGTAAAATCACCCCCAGATTAGGACTAGTTTCCTCCAGGCAGCAGGTCCACGAACAGCCAGTAGGGGGAATCGACTCCTCACACAGCCCCTCTCCCTGCTCCTCTCCCTGGCTGTAGAAAGCACTGCAGCCCCTGGTCTGTGTCTGGTTCCCTCTCTCGCTACGGAGCCGCTCAAGTCCCTCCTACCGGTCGGGAAGGAGGAGGCGGTCTGCTCACAGTGCAGGACGAGCCCCCTCACCGCCCTGTCACAGTGTGGTGGAGAGAGAGAGAGAGAGAGACAGAGAGAAACAGTGACAGAAAAAGAAAGAGAGAGAGCGAGAGAGAGAGAGAGAGAGAGAGAGAAAGGCTGGCTGCTTGCTGGGAGGAGTGAGAGCAAAGCGGGCGAGGAGAAACAAGGAACACATTTTACGAGAGCAGGAAGAGGGAGGATTACAGACGAGGGACGCATACGCTGTCTGTGAGGCACCTGGGACACTGTCATTGTGACACTGTCATTGTGCTTACATTTTTTTTTTCTTCCTCTCTCTCTCTGAACCAGTGGACAGTGAGCAGTACCAGCGTTGGTGGAGATTGTATATTTTTCTTCTTCTTCTTCTTGTTCTTCTGTGTTCAGTATTAATTAGGACTGGGATAGTGTGTGTGTGTGTGTGAGTGTGTGTGTGTGTTATCTGCTCGCTGACTGGACTGCTTCACACACACACCAAGAGATTAGCGGTTTGGTGTTCCCTCTGTTGTGCGCTCCGCTCTCTTCTCTGTGTTCCCATTCTGCCTCTTCCCAAAGTACATCTGTCAGCTGCCGCTTTGCCGAAGACATCTCCCCTGTCGGACAGAACTGCACACCGCCTCGAAAGAGAGAGAGAGAGAGAGAGAGAGAGAGAGAGAGAGAGTGAGAGAGAGGCAGATATACAGATACACAGTGTGTGTGTGTGTGTGTTTGTGTGAGAGAAGCGACAGAGAGAGAAGAGAGTGAACCTGAGAAGTGAAGAAGGCTATCGCGGGGGAAAAAAACAAAGAAGCTTCATTAGAGAAGTGAAGATATCCCACCCCCCCCCCCCCTTTTTCCTTGTCTTTCCATTTTCCCTTTACTCCTCTCCTCCTCTCCTGGGTGCCCACGTTCGCAGGACTGCCTCAGACACTGCCACCTGCTTCTTCTCCTCCTCATCCTCATCTTTTATCCTCCCCTCTGCTCCTCTACCTCTCCGTTACCCTCGGCGACGCACGGCAGTTCTGGACTTTAACTCCGGTTGGAGAATATCGCCCCTGTGAGAGACTGGGAAGTGAGCGTCTACACCCTCGGAGCTCCGGGTGAGGAGATTACCGCAAGGCATCGTCGGAGCAGGATCCCCCCCCCCCCCCCTCACACCCACACACACACAGAGGCAGGCAACCCCTCTCCCAGCCACTGTCCATAAGACAGAACCCTCGGAGGAGGAGGAGGACAAACCACTCAGCGGTGCTTACAGGAAGGAGGAAACGTACCCAGTCCGAGCCCCAGTACGAGTCCCCCCCCTCACCACCACCGCAGCCTCCCAGCAACCATTCCCCAACACTGGGCTTAGGATTTCAGCTACATGGGCAAGCGATTGGAACAGCAACCAATGTACCCTCAGTACACATACTACTACCCCCACTATCTCCAGACCAAGGTATGGATCATTCTCTACCTCTCCGTGCTCCCACTGCGCTCTTCCGTACCTCTCTAACCTCCTCACTCCCCCCTACTCCCCCCTACTCTCCCCTCCCCTCCCGCACTCTCCCCTCCCTCCCTCTGTCCCTCAGTCCTGTCAGGTTGTTGAGGAGGAGTGTGTGTGTGTGTGTGTGTGTGGTGGGGGGGGGGGGGGGGGGTGATGGATGGGCTGGCCTTGGCCTTGGAGGGTTTCGGATTGCAAAGTGCCTCAGTGGGTTTGCATGTCTCTGTCAGCGGGTTGAGGGATCACGGTGCTGGTTTGGCCAGCCTGTGTCGCCGTCCGCGGGCTCGTTCACTCACTCAGGGTAACGACACCACCACAGGGTCGGGGGGTGGGTGGGTGGGTGGGAGTTTATCTTATTTTATTTTATTTCTTTTTTTTTTACACTTCAGCACTTCACTTTATCATATTTCATATTCCGATTGGGAAACCGATCAGCTCAGCTCCGATTTTTCTCATGTTTTTTGGGGGTGTGATGATGTTAAACATGAAATATGCAGTGACATATCGTCATATTCACAACGAATGGTGTGAGTCATGAATCAGCAGCGGCTCCATGAGTGTTGAGATGACGGTACTCATATCGGTCCTACATCCATACCCCCAGGAACTCAGCTGAACCAGGGGAGGCTGGCGGAGGTAGAAATCGGAGGATGGACTCATTGCACCTGTGTTGGATACCATTCCTCATTGCATTCCATGCATTCCAATGAGCCCGTCCTCCGATTTCTACCTCAACCAGCCTCCCCTGAGTTGAACTCATATCATCACGCTGTGTCATTATCCTACTCTGGTTGACCAGAGGCAGACCAACAAACAGACCAACAAACAGACCAACAGACAGACAGACAGACAGACAGACTGACAGACAGATGGGCAGATGGACAGGAGGACAGACAGTGAGAGACAGCCCGACCGATCGTTAGACAGACAGACAGGAAGACAGACAGACCGACAGACAGACAGACAGACAGACAGAGAGAACCAGTCAGACCAGACAGGCAGCAGCAGAGAGGCACCATGACCGTGTTTGCTCTAGCTGTGTTCTGCCTCAGTGCCTCTGGGCATGGGTGCCTGGACTCTGCCTTCAGGATGCACAGTTGGACACAACATCCAGTCACCAAATAGAACAATAGTAGAATAGAATGGAATAGAATGGAATGAAGTGGAATTGCATGGAATTAAATAGAATAGAATGTCATTATTACAATGGGAATTTCAGCTTTTTATTAATAGAGTTTGTAAAAGATGAGTTTGATACAGATGACGTTTCCTCTCCTACTCATGGCGAAGAGCAGCTGAGTGGCTCTCCCTTCTCTCTCTCCCTCCTCTATCTCTCTTCTTTCTCTCCCTCCTCTATCTCCCTTATTTCTCTCCCTCCTCTATTTCCCTTCTCTCTCTCTCCCTCCTCTATCTCCCTTCTCTTTCTCACTTCTCTCTCTCCTACTCTTTCTCCCTCCTCTCTCTCCCTACTCTTACTCCTCCTCTCTCTCCCTGTTTCTCTCTCCCTGTTTCTCTGATTTATAGTTTAATACATTTGTGCTGCTGCCATATGGCTTCCCTCTCCCTCCTCCTCCTCTCACCTCTCCTCCTCCTGTCCTCCCTCCCTCTCTCTCTCTCAATCAACCCCCCCTCTCTCTCTCTCTGTTTCTCACCCCCTCCTCCCCTCGCCCTCCACCTATCTATCTTTCTATCTCTATCATATCTCAGAAAAGCTCATCTCAGGTCCCTCAATCAGGTCCCTCAACCCGGGTGTGCCCTTCACCCCCCCCTCACCCTCCCCCCACCCCCCTTCACACACACACACACACACACACACACACCCGCCCTCCTCTCCCATCGTCACCTCCCCCCCTCCAAGGTCAGCCAGTGCAGATCGGATCTTGCCTCCGTCAGCGATTGATGTATCCTTGAGAGAGGGAGAGATCCATGTCAGGGTGAGCTCGGCCCCGGCACAGTGGGTTCAGCGCTAACAACCGTGCACTTCCCCTTCCCACATCAGGGAGGAACATGCTGGTCTGAACGGCTTGATAGATAGAATACGTACTACGGACATGGCTGTTGTCGGTGTTTAGGTACTGCAGTGTCCTGGGTCTGTTACAGGGACCTGGTAATATGAGAGCAGAGCAGAGCAGAGGGCCTGTCTGTGGCAGAGAGAGAGAGAGAGAGAGAGAGAGAGAGAGAGAGAGAGAGAGAGAGAGAGAGAGAGAGAGAGAGAGAGAGAGAGAGAGAGAGAGAGAGAGAGAGAGAGAGAGAGAGAGAGAGAGAGAGAGAGAGAGAGAGAGAGAGAGAGAGAGAGAGAGAGAGAGAGAGAGAGAGAGAGAGAGAGAGAGAGAGAGAGAGAGAGAGAGAGAGAGAGAGAGAGAGAGAGAGAGAGAGAGAGAGAGAGAGAGAGAGAGAGAGAGAGAGAGAGAGAGAGAGAGAGAGAGAGAGAGAGAGAGAGAGAGAGAGAGAGAGAGAGAGAGAGAGAGAGAGAGAGAGAGAGAGAGAGAGAGAGAGAGAGAGAGAGAGACGGGGAGAGCTATCCCACGCTCCCCATTAATGATCATTGATCGCTAGATTAGAAGAGAGAGAGGGGCCTTGGCAGGCAGTTTCACTCCCCTGCATCAGATGGCAGCCATTTGGCCTTGTAGACACACACATACACACACACACATAGACACACACGTATGCCAGCACACGCACTCATTCATGCACACACACTCACGCATGCATGCACGTACGCACACTCACACACACACACACCATCAGTCAGGAGTCATCTACGTTCTCCTATTAATCTTCATTGCAGCATGCTCTGGATATGGCCTCATTCTCCCCAGGGTGGGCATACATAACTGTCAGGGATGAGGAGGAGGATGGTGTGTGTGTGTGTGTGTGTGTGCGTGTGTGTGTTTGTGTGCGTGTGTGTGATGGATGGGTGGGCGCGTGGGGTGGGGTGTGTGTGTGTGGGTGGGGGGGTGGGAGGGGGTAACTCATACCAAATTGTTGCCATTCGCGTTCCTTTTCGACCATTTTATGACACACTTCGGCGATGCTACGCAGAGGAACATGTAGCGTACGGGACATCTGGGCGTGATTAGGATGAAAGTCTTTTATAGAGACGGGGGTTTAACGCTGTCTTACGTCTTCGCTGGGAGGCACATTTCATCGGAAAAGTGTGTTTTTTTTTCCTTCTTCCAATTTGGGTCTCTCTCCACGTTCTAATTTGTCCGACCCGCCGTCCACGTTCCCTAGCCACAACGCCAGCCGTCCCGGATTAACATGTAAAAGTCTAGAAAATAAGATGAAACAATAACATTTGGCCTTCTATTGATCAGCTCAGTGGAGCAAGGCATGTGCTCCTCCTTAACTGAATTATTGATTCCTGAAAGAGCGTTTTTGTGGCTTACCAACACTGACTAACTGTGACCTCAACACTGACTAACTGTCACCTCAACACTGACTAACTGTGACCCCAACACTGACTAACTGTCACCTCAACACTGACTAACTGTCACCTCAACACTGACTAACTGTGACCTCAACACTGACTAACTGTCACCTCAACACTGACTAACTGTCACCTCAACACTGACTAACTGTGACCCCAACACTGACTAACTGTGACCTCAACACTGACTAACTGTGACCTCAACACTGACTAACTGTGACCCCAACACTGACTAACTGTCACCCCAACACTGACTAACTGTCACCTCAACACTGACTAACTGTCACCCCAACACTGACTAACTGTGACCCCAACACTGACTAACTGTGACCCCAACACTGACTAACTGTGACCCCAACACTGACTAACTGTCACCCCAACACTGACTAACTGTGACCTCAACACTGACTAACTGTCACCCCAACACTGACTAACTGTCACCTCAACACTGACTAACTGTGACCCCAACACTGACTAACTGTCACCTCAACACTGACTAACTGTCACCTCAACACTGACTAACTGTCCTCAACACTGACTAACTGTGACCCCAACACTGACTAACTGTCACCCCAACACTGACTAACTGTCACCTCAACACTGACTAACTGTGACCCCAACACTGACTAACTGTGACCCCAACAACTGACTAACTGTCAACCTCAGACACTGAC